>NC_041387.1:554904922-554996804 GCF_002162155.2 Triticum dicoccoides
CCCCCCTCTCATCCCCAAACTTTTCTTGGCCCTGTGTTGTAGCTATAGCTGCGAATTTCTGAGCACTAATTTTGCAACTAGTTTTCAGAATCTAGTGTTCCAGAAGTGTTATTCCTGTGACCATAAACTAGTAATTCATATGTGTTCATAGTCTAGTTGTTCCTAGAGTTTCTCCTGCTCCATGCTATCTTTTCTGCCTGTGTTCTAATCTTTGTTCTGTTAAGTTGTGTTCTTCAGCATATGTTAATGATCCTCACAGGGAGCTTGTTTTTCTTTCAGATGTCATGAGGTAGGAGAGAGATCTTGGAGGAGTGAATGCATAAGAGGGGGGGTGTTTACCTGTGTTTTTTCTGCATCTCCAGCCAGATTTGTGTCCCAGATCATGGAGGAATTGCCCTCTCTGGTGTGGACCCATAAGTGGATTTACATTGTAATTCCTACTGGATTTACAGTGTTTTTCTTAGTGGATATCCAGTGTAATTCCAAGTGGATTTACACTGTAATTACTACTGGATTTACAGTGTTTTTCCTAGTGGGTTTCCACTGTAATTCTAAGTGGATTTACATTGTAATTCCTACTGGATTTACAATGTTTTTCTTAGTGGATTTACACTGAAATGCTTAGTGTAATTATTTAGTACAAATTATTTGGATTGGAAGTGTATTTTTAGCGGTATTTACAGTGTAATTTTAGTGGATTTTACAGTGTAATTTTAGTGGATTTTACATTGTAATTCTTAGTGCACATAAAGATTTTCTATAGTGCATTTTTCAGTGGATATTACACTGAAATTCTTTAGTTGAACTATTAGTGTAATTTTAGTTATTTTCCAGTGTGCATTTGTCATTTCATTTTGGTCCTTTCCTCCCTTTGCTAGCTTTAGCTTAGTGGACATAGGAATGCTTGGCTCTAACGTTGGGTGCTTTTCTCCTTTTTGCTGATTTCTGTTCGGGTTGGAAATGTTGGGTATGAACCCGTTAAGAGCGTTGCTGCTCTGTTTCAAAGCGGGACAAATAGGAACAAACAAAGGACAGGGGACAGGGGACAGTGGGACACTTGTCATTCTGTAACTGGCGGGAAAATATGGTTGAAAGCGAATTGGTTTTCATCCGGATGTAAAATAGACAGTCCCAAAAATTAAGACAAACTGGAGTGCTACGGTCGCTGCTAAAAACTCGACGCGATATTAGTTTTGAAAAAATAAATCAACCAAGCATTAAGTAACTAGCCGTAGTATAGTAGTACGTCACTCGTCCCTTCTACAATCAAGGGAGAGAGTACCGAGAGGAAGAAGAAGAGTAATTCAAAGTGCAATTAATCAATTTGATGGAGACGCTCCTGGATGGAGGCCTACGTGCGTCGCCGGAGAGGTGGGCGGGGCGACAGCTCGTAGTTACGTACGTACGCGGTGTAGTAGTGACGCGCTCACGCGGACTGCTTCTAGTCGCTGCGGAGCTTGTGCTTGCCGGACGCCTTCTTGTGGGGCTTCTCGGCGTTACCGTCCGCCTTGCCGCCGGCGGCCTCCGGCTGTGCGTCCTTGTGCCCCTGCGAGACGGTGCTTGACACCTGCTGCTGCTTGTTGCCAGCCGCCAAGCCATCCAGGTCCTCGGGGTCGACGGAGCTGATCCGTATGACCGAGGGGCCGTCGGAGGACATGGGGTTATTGAACTCGTTGCATAACTTCCTGACCTCGCCGTCCTTGCCGGTGATGGCCTTGAGCACGGTGAGCTTCTCCATGGCCTTGCCGAATGCCGACGCGAAGTCCTCTTTGGGCTTGTTGAGCATGTCCTTGAGCAGGGGCCCCGTCTTCTCGTCGATGGCGAGGAGGCGGTCGAGGGTGAGCGGCATCTTCTCGGCGATGGCGTTGGCGAAGAAGGAGTTGTCAACGACGTTGGGGTTGGACTGGTCCATGTTGACGAAGCCCGTGTCCCGGTTGGGCCCGTCGCAGAGCTTGCTGATGCTGGCGTGATAGCCCGCCTCCATGGGCGAGGCGTCGGGCTCGATGAAGATGCACCTGACCTTGCCGATGCTGTGGCCGCCGGCGAGCAGCAGCACCATCTCCTCGGCGGTGAAGCCGGCCTTCACGAAGTCGGCCGTGACCTGGGGCACGGGGATGTCCGGGCCGGGCAGGTTGTCGTCGGACTCCTCGCGGTTGGAGACGAGCGAGTCGCGGCGGCCCGTGGGAACCGCGTAGTCCGGGCCGCCGGCGAGTTTCACGGAGTCGCGGGTGGCGAGGGAGATGATGTCGGCGCAGGACACCGTGTTGGGGCACTTGGCCTCCAGCTCCTTCTTGGCCTCGTCGATGATGTCGTAGCCGCGGACCGAGATGTTGGGCCCGGCCTCCTTCTCGGAGCTTTGGTTGGACAGCGGGTCGATGAGGATGGACGCGTCGCACCCCTAACATAACATAACATCCATGCATGCATGCATGCATGCAGAGGCAGCAGCAGATCAACCCACATTTTCTCTCCATCGAGGACGGATTCTAATTAAATTTCTACGTACTAATCAAGAACCAAACGAGGGGGGCGTACGTACATTGGCGAAGCAGTCGTGGAAGAGGAGGCGGAGGAGGCCGGCGGCGGTGCCGGGGTCGTCCTTCATTTTCTTCTCGATGACGCCGGCGACGATCTTCTCGGCGTCCGGGCAGGACTCCTTGTAGAAGTCGGGGGCGAGGTCGGCGGCGGCCAGCGGCGCGGCGGCCGCGAGGAGGCCGAGGACGAGGACCAGGCGACAGGCGTCCATGGCTGGATCCAATGCAAGCAAGGTGCGCGAGTGTGCAGCAAGGCCTTGCGGTGCTGGGGGCACGCCCGGCTCGCGCTTAATACCCTGGCGGTCAACGAGGAGCCCCCGCGCGCCGCGGCCAGCGCGCGCATCAGTGGGTGGCTGTCAGCACTTTCGACTTCCTTGTCTGTGTAATAATAGCAAGAGGCCGTGCCTTCCCTCCGTTTGGTCCTCTCTTCTCCATCACCATCGGCATGCCGCATGCATATGCACGTACTACCAGCTACAGATAAACATGTATGGGTTTTGAAAATTCTACAGGTGTTTCTTGACCCACTTTTGGAGGAAGCATCCTAACCATGATGTGCTGTTGCACAGGGGTTGGACTGGAGCATCATAAATAAAATCTTGAAAAAGTAGTACCCCGGATGCAATTATTTTTCCGAACAAAGGAGGAATTTTATTGGCACAAAATAAAGCAGCAAGGGAATACACGAGAAAGGACTTTATCGCGGAACCGGTTTTTTAAATACGTCATAAACATTTTTGAAATGTTGTTGAACATTTTTTAATACACTATGAACATTTCCTAAATACAGGTTAAACATTTTTATAATACACCATGATTTTTTTCAAATGGATGAACATTTAAAAAATACATGGATATTTTTTAGTTTCTTTATGTGTGAACATTTTTTACAACACATGCATATTTTAACACTTTAATTGATTATATATAAATTAATAAGATAAGTTGATTCTGTATAACTGGATTCAAAAGTTTCATCCATCTCTAAACTTATTAGTTAATTTCACAATAAAACCCAGAGAAATAGAAAAAGGTGAAATAAAAAAACAAAAATGCTTTAAATCATCATGGGGACCGCAGATCCACATCCGACGCCTTCTCTGCATGCCACGTGCCCATGTCCACCTCCACTAGTTTTTGCTATTGGCTCGTTCTTGCAATCTCTCTCATCGCAACAATGGGTCTGTTGCAGGATCTGGATCCTTAAGAGAAGTCACCTTTGGTGGTCTTCCTGAGCTTCCATCGAGTAGCCGCCTCCCCGCACTGTTTCGACTGCGAGCTCCCATCGAGTTACCGTCTCCCCGCTGCTCCGACTCCCGCCATCGGCTAGCACGCCGACGAGCTTCCTTGGCGAGATGCAAGTTGTTGCAAGGCATGCAAGTCACTGGCGCTCCTCCCGAGCTCATGTCGAGTTGTTGCCACCCCGCGTTGCTCCGCCCACCCTGAGTTCCTGTCGAGTCACCGCCTCCCCATGCTGCTCCGAGTGCCCCGAGTTTCTGTCGAGTCTCCGCCTCCCCACGCTGCTTGTCGCCACTGGCTCTCGCCGTTGACTAGCGCGCCAATGAGCTTCTCTGTTGCAAGGTGTGTAAGCCGTTGGCACTTTCGGGTCGGCAAGCACGCCGACAAAAGCTTCTCTGGCGAGTTTCTCCATTGAGCTGCACACAACTGTCACTAGAATGCTCTCTGTTACATGTCCGATGCTGCAAAAGGTTTTTTGTAACATTAGCTTGTAACATGAGTTTTGTTGCAAAAATTACTGTTGTAAATGATCAAGAAAAATAAACACTTCGAGATGATTGCAACAATGATCCTGTTGCAGAGGGCCTTCTGGAACACCACTTCTGTTACAAAAGGGTGGCTGCTTACGTGAGTAGATCCAACAGCCATTAGCAGGCAGCAGATCTTTTCTCATTATCCGCCCGCCGCCCAATAAAAAAAGGAAAGAAAGAATTAAACAAGAAAATAAACTGCCGTACTTGTGCCGGCCCATGAGTGCGCGCGTTAGCAGCCCGAGTGTACCGCTCGCAGCGGGCGCCACATAGCAGCTCCCCTCTACGAGACTACGACCCCCTAAAGAAGGCCTCTAGAAATCAAGCCGACGCCATCGTTCTGCCTCTGCAATCCGCCACAGAGAACACCGGAACCCTCAGGAAGCTTCGAGAAGCCGCCCGCGCGGAGCCCCCATGGAGAAGGAGAAGCAGAAGCAGGGGGCCGACGGCGCCCTCCTCCTCGCGCTGCGCTGCTCCAGGGCGTCTCTCGTCCTCTCCTCTCTCCGCCAGCCACCCCCCTCGACGGCGACGACCCGCCGGACCTCATCCTCAGCGGTAACCCGGAACCCCACGCCTCCTCCGCTTCCCCGTAGCATGTGCGATGCTTAGCTCCGACGCGTCTGTCTTACCGTCGCGCTTTCTCTCGTCCCAGGAGTTCGAGCTGCGGAACGCGCGCCTCCTCGACGCCGAGCTCGCGGCGGCGCGGCGCGCGGCTGCCAGAAGCGCGCGGATATCCGCCGCTGAGATTCTCTTCGTCGTTGCTCTGGTCCCCCTCCTCATGCTCTTCGTTGCGCTTCTCGCGAGCGCTGCCGCGGAAGCGGTCGCTTGACCCGCGTCGACGACGTCATGAGATTCTGCGGCGACCGAACCCAAAGCCTCTGTGTTAATTCCCCCCTTCCGGGCTCCGTAAGTTGACTCTGTTGTTCTTCAGCTGAGAAAGGAAGCTACGATTGTGGTGCGGGCCTGTTTGGTGTTTTCGGTCTGCACGGTAGGTGTTCGATCAAATGCATGTTCCTTTGTAGATGTGTGCACAGAGTAAGGCTAAGGTTGTAGTGATAATTAGGAGATCGGAAGAAATCATAGTGTGACAAATGGTGCCCATTCATTGGGTTGCATTTATTTACTGTTTTCTGATCCAATTATGCTGAAGGAATGGTAGATGCAGGGATATGCCTTGCAGTGTTACTGCTTGTGTGCCATGATCCATAGATTGTGAAAAGGGCACTGGCGATGAAATCTCGCGATGGGTGTTATGTCAGGTTGCTAGTCTATGACTATTCTTTCAAGTGAAAAATAAATGCATTTGAGCTTAGTACATTGTGCATCGCATTGTAGGCAGCATCCTCATCAGGATCATGCATTGCTTTGTTTCTCCTCACTCCTTAGTATGGGCAAGGGTGGCGTTTGTCATGCATCCTCATTAGGATCATGCATTGAGCTTAGACTTTTCGCTTATTTTACTTTGAGAAGCTGATAGAAACATAGAGATGTAAAATTATAGATGAACTTGTGGTCGATGTGCACGATGCAAAAGCTCATTTGGCATTGTCTTTTAGTGAACTACTTGCCCCCTGCAAATTACTTGTTATTTAACTGTGTAAACTTATCAGATATTTAGCATTGTATCAAAATACAGACCCAATATTACATCTACTGTAAATATTTTTGTTGAAATTATTTTGATTTAGAGTTTTAAGTTGTTGGCAAAAGAAATGAAGGCATTGTAATACATGGCCCGCCATACAAAACTACAGGGTTCCATATCAATAATAAAGAAAAACATATTTCTATCTTCCACTTCTCATGCATTGCAACTTCATTTTTTACCAACAATTTTGACAAATTTTCAACAAGAATCAAATATGGACGTTGATGTTTTGTACATAAATCATGCATTCTGTCTTAGCATAATAGTGTCCCTCAATTTGTGCAATGTCATGCCTAGAGGTGATTCCACGGTTGATCCTATTTTTCCGCTTGCTCCTTTTTCTCTAGTTATTAAGTATTTATGTAGTTTAGCCATGTAAGCTAATGCAATTATCCGTGTATATTTACTTAGAATTACTAAAGCTTCCTCGCAAACGCTAAATTTGGCAGTGATGTGAATTATGATAATCTGGTATTCTCAACCAGCATTTGTCTACTTTCCGTATGACTAATCAACATTGTCCTGCTTTCGAGGCTATTTGCTTACAGTAGATCATAATACAAGTTCAACACGATGCAATGTAGCAACACTAAACCAAGCCTAAGGTGATGGCTGAATGTTTTCGAAATTAGTGTTTTCGTTGTCGATTGTGTAATGCCTTCAACCTACTAGTTTGTTTATTTATTGATCTAGTAGTTTTTATACAGCTCCACTATGCTATGCAACACTGGATGATAATTAAAATATAATATCATGAATTTCTTACTGCTGATGCAATTGCATCGACCAACCAAACCTTGCTTCTTATTACCGTACGCATATACATGTCGATTACTAATTCCGGGTTTTAGACACTTGTGCCACTGCATGTGCTAGCATCACTTACTGACGGTCGGAATTTTTTGTTGTTGCCACTCTAGCTCTTGTCCATTTTCCCTATACCACTCTTAAATTTCAAACCTTGCTTCTTATTACCGTACGCATATACATGTCGATTACTAATTCCGGGTTTTAGACACTTGTGCCACTGCATGTGCTAGCATCACTTACTGACGGTCGGAATTTTTTGTTGTTGCCACTCTAGCTCTTGTCCATTTTCCCTATACCACTCTTAAATTTGACATTTCACTGTTGCCACTCTAGCTTTTAACAATGCTTCACAGTCTGCCACTCTGTATAGTCAATGCTCCTTTTTGACCAAACGGAGTAGGGAAAAGACCATCTCGCACTCAGTTTTTTCTTTTTCTTTTGCCACTCCAGTTTTCGTCATTTTGATCTTGCCATTGGAGCAACTTCTGAATGAATTTATTAGTCCTAATTCAGTCTCCGATTTTGGCATGGCATATTCAGAAATATAACATCACACATAATTACATTATTTTTCCTTTTGTATGGTTGTGACTTAACTTGATGCTGTATTTTTTCTTAATATGCAGTATGCAATATGCATAGCCTGGTGAAAGAAATACCCTTATGAAACCGTGATACCTGAAACTGGGCGAAGGCCGATCAATTTTTTCCATCATGAGGAACATTTGCGTCATCTTATTGAATTCTTCTGTGCTCCTAAATTTCTGTTAGGACAAAAAGGATAGCACGAATTAATCGAGTGAAAAAATCATTGTCTTAGCTTTCACGGCGCACTTCCAATTACTGCAACCTGAGCGTGAGATGGCCAACTATACGTTTCCCAGCCATCCAAGACAGCAGTGTAGTATCCGCTCAAGCACACTATCAAAGATCCAAAACTGTTCTCTGATGGCCACGGTGGACTGATCAACATGAACACAGCAGCACATATTAATTGCACGTACTAAAGGCTCTGCTTCCGATTACTTGTGGTAGCACCTGGATATGTCATACAGTATATCCTAAGAGCGGCCGCCGAACGCGCCGCGCGTAAAAGATGGCTTTAGAGCGCGCCCATCGTCTGGTTTGGCGCGGCGCTAAAATGCAGCGCGCGCACCCCTCCAGCAGCCGCGCAAAAATTGCAGCGCGCGCTCATTATACAAACTAGGATGTGTAGGCATTGGAAGCATAGAAACTAGATAGATTGCATAGGATTTTAAACGATACAAAGGTATTTTACATCGGAAACATAGATTGCATAATTTAAAAACGACAAACGATAGAAAACTAAATAGATAGCATAAAAAACTATTCTAAGTCACTATCATCATCATCACCATTATCATCCTCGGCGGTGTCGTCCAAGGTTGATAGCCATATGTCCAACCAACGATCATAGTTCTTCGTGAAGAACGACCTCCCACCTGCTGCAACGAGATCGGTCTTCGCGTTCGCCAACGCCTTCCGCCGACGCCTGTCCAACCGCGTCTCGCGGCGCCTTTGCGTGTCCTCCTCGCGACGCCTTGCCCAGTAGCCTTGCTCGTAGGCGACGTCCTCCGGGTGGCGCTGGCGCCACTCCGCCATGACCCGCTCGTCCTCCTGGGCGACGAGGAGGCCGCGCTGCCGCTCGGCGTGCTCCGCACGGTCTTGTGCCGTGTTCAGACGAGGCGGCGGGGCGACGTCGAGCGCCTGCTGGAGCGTGTACACGTCTTGGAAGTTCATCTGGCCGCGCGGCTGGCCCAGGCGCCACGCCACCGCGTCGTACGCGCGGGCGGCCTCGCGCGCCGTCCCGTACGTGCCGAGGCCGAGCCGGAGATCGCCGGAGCGTATCTCCGCGTAGTAGCCGCCGTTGGGGCGCAGGCGGACGCCGCGGTAGCCGGACGCTCCTCAGCGGTGCGGCGGCATGGCGGGGCGCTGGGGTGGTGGAGGCGCGTCGGTGGCGGGGCGCTGGAGCGGCGCGTGGCAGAGAGGGAGAGGAAGAAGAGAAGAGGAGGCGTGGAGAGGCGCGTGCCGCACGCTGCACTTTATAAGCGCGCCGGAAGCGGTGCGCAAAAAATGAGGCGCGCGCTGGCGCCTTTTTTCGAGCGCGCAAACGGTTCCCGCGTGCGTGATTATCCCGCCACCGCTGGAGCGCGGCAAAACGCCCCGCGCGCGCTAAAAGCTGCGTTTACCCCGCGCGCGCGTCGTTTCGCGCGACCGTTGGAGATGCTCTAAGATCGGCTAAAGTAATAAGAAAATTTTCTAGGGTGATGATATACATAATACCATAAGTTTTTTTCACCAATAGCAACGGTCAGGTTTCATCGGATAGGACGATGGTGCCCCTCTTTGAGCACCAGAGAAAACCCGATGTCCGGTTCCGTGGATCTCTCTTTCTCCCACTATCACATTCCTAATTGGAATTGGCATCTTTTTTTCTCTCCCTGATGAGGTGATGCGAGAAATTTCAGATGTACCAATTTCTAGAAGCATTTGTTGGGCGAAACCATTTTCAAGGTGTGATTGGCGGTGTCGCGACTTATACAGAGATGAGAACCATGAAAAGCAAGATCTCAAATAAGAAAACAGACACCGAGGAAGAGGAAACGAACACTAACATCAAAGGAAGACAACTCTCAAATGGATTTGTTGGTCTATGATGAGCAAGTAGAAGCAACTTGCTTACTCACCTAGGGTGGCTCCGCCTACTACTCCTACGTATCCTTCTCACTCGTCAAATCATAGCTCTAACTGAGTCAAAGTCAAACTCCACAATTTCTAAGAACATAAACCCAGTAGCCCAGAAGGAAGGTTATGTTCAAAACTCATTTCGTATTCGATAACCCAGCCGTACAAGAAAGAGGCTGCTAGTTGACAATGGTGGCGGCGATCCCTTGATGAAGCCATTTTCTTAGTTGCTCGCGGTGTCTGCCGTTTGGAATGGGGATGTTGAATGCTATGTTTGGTATGGGCTGCTTCTCAGGACGTCGGCATCCGGGACGCGATATGCAACGTCGTCAACGGTTCCTCCATGACTTCTTCCCTTAGGCGTGGTCAGGTCCTACAACCCACTTGCCGACTCCTCTTGGCGTTAAGGTGAGTGCACACTGATCCGCTCGGTTTTGGAGTTGTGGTTGTGTGACGGAGGTGACACACATTGGCCGTGACACGGTCTAGGTGAAAAAGCTAGCTTCAAGTCTTAAGCTCAAGATCAGTTCGGTTGGCGATGGCCACGACGAGCTTACCAACCTTCAGCTCTTCGTTCGATCGAGTTTAGCTTCACAGGACGTGTCATCCCGTCACACGGTACCTATATATACCCCGGCCCCACTAATATAAAGTGCAGCTGCACCAACCGCAATCCCAATTCGCAACGGCCCTAACAGACATACGCACGGGCGCGCGGCCGGCAGCACGGCAAGTCGGCGACTCGTGCGCCCGCCGGACACCGGCCCGCCGCTACGTCTACGCCAGCGTGCCGACGCAGGCTTCCACTTTTCTCCCCTCCCCCCGCCCGCTCCTCCTCCTCCCATGAGCGGGCGCCGCACCGCCCCCCGGCGGCCAGACGAGATGACGGACTCCACCGACTCGCCGTCGGAGCGCGCGGGCGCCGGCTTGGGCCAACACGCCGGCGGCACGGATGGCGACGGAGCAGGCGCGCTGTGCCAGTACCAGCACGGCGGCCCCGCCAGGGCGCCGCGGCTGGGGCTCGAGATCCGGGAGCCCTTCCTGCGTCTGATCACGTCCATGCGAGCCGCGCTCGACCCCGCCGCCGACGACAGAGGCGCCGGCCCAGAGGGGGAGGAGCCGCCAGCGGTGAAGAATCAGGGCCGGAGACGGCTGACGCGGGTGGGACTGCGAGCGCTCCAAATCGGCGACAGCAAGGTTCCTACTCAACTATAGTACTAGTACATACTACTGTACCATTACCATCTGTGCACATCGATAGAATCGCATGCTCTTGGTTTCTTTCTTTCTTGCCTATGAACTCACTCCTGGCCATATACAGATCGATCGAACGGACGAGTTCGACATAGCGGCCAAGTTCCAGTACAAGAAGCCCAAGAAGATGGTGCTCCAGCTGCACCGGGCCGACGCCTTGGTCAAGATCGACATCCTCTGGTCCAACATCCTGGCCATGTCGGCGCGCTTCGACGACGCGAGATTCGACAAGCTGAGGATCCAGGTATATATGATGCATCTGCAGCCGGAGTCCGTCTTTGTTTCCCCCCTTTTGAACAGATCCTCATGTATGGTGATGCAAGCATGAAGTACAGTATATGCAACTAACAATTTACATGTGTGCAACAAACCGATCGGTGTTTGTACGTGCAGGTTAAATGCGCGTCCGAGCGGTACAGTGCTCCTCAACCTGCGGCAGCAAGCAGAATGCATCTCCGATGGCAGCGCTGCGACGATGTTATACCAAGGTAATAGTAAGCCATGGTTGATCTTGATTTCTACACGTTAGGTTTCGATCTCTAGCGCTTCGCCTGAAGCCCTGAACCATTGTTATTCAATCTCCAGGACCTTTTTTCTCTGGTTTGACAAGGGGACGCTGGAGAGGGGCTACGGCAAAATGATGTACGCCGACCCTTCGCTGCTTCGACTGCCGTCGCCCCCTCCGGGACAAGGAGAGGAGGGGGAGGAAGAAGCCCCGTCCCCGCCATTCCTCATAGGCGCGACGCCGAGCACGATGATGATGATAGGCTCAGCAAACACAGGTAAACTGCTAAAATTCTGGTCATTCTCCAAGACGACTCCAAAGTGATCGGAGACTGCCTCGGCGCAGTTTTGCTCCTGCCCTTCTTCAGCTGAACCTGAAACAACGCACGGTTTTTTCTACGATTTGCAGGGGCCGATTCCCCGATGTATCATGAGTACTGGGGCACCCAGTTGCAGGACTCAGCACATATTCGTTCCTTGTACAGATAGCCGTTATTCATTGACATTCATTTTCTTCATTCGTTGTATAGATGTCGTACATGGTACATTCGAACAATGATCTTGTCACATACAATCTTTTGTACAATGTTGAGATTGACATTTATGTTGCGTCATATAAACGAAAATGATGCCCCGGCAAAAGGAATTTGTAAGCCTAAGCATTGCCCCAATGGTAGTAGATTTTTGGAAATGTAGCACGATCTCGAAGCAGATTTTCCTACAACTTGGACGATCTGACCTGGGCAATGAGCTCTCTTCTCAAGATCTTGCCTGCGGTTGACTTTGGCACGCTCTCCACGAAGGTAACCCGCCTCAACCTTTTGTAGTACGTGACCTGAAATGCAGGTCAGAGTTACAACTGGTATAGAATGAGCCAACAACAGCAGCAACAACAACAACAACAAAGCCTTTAGTCCCAAACAAGTTGGGGTAGGCTAGAGGTGAAACCCATAAGATCTCGCAACCAACTCATGGCTCTGGCACATGGATAGCAAGCTTCCACGCACCCCTGTCCATAGCTAGCCCTTTGTCGATACTTCAATCCTTCAGGTCTCTCTTAACGGACTCCTCCCATGTCAAATTCGGTCGACCCCGCCCTCTCTTGGTATAGAATGAGCCGTGAAAAAAAAAACATTGCTCGTTCAAGTGTATCTCTTTCATGCTGGTGATGGTGAGATTTGGAATTTAAGATACAGGTACTCTGATGTCACGATTTATCAAGGTTTGGAGTCAGCCTCACCTGCTTTGCGATAAACTTCTGGACGTCCGCTTCGGTTAATGAACTGGCAGGTGACCTCACCACATAGGCAATAGGAACTTCCCCAGCTTCATCGTCAGGCAACCTTGGAAACAAGCAGAGCTCCCAGTCAATCAAGAGATGAGAAACACCAGACAAAAGAAATCCAAACCAAGAAGGCTGCAGCAATTATTTTATACTCAAAAGCCGCTAGAATCACTTAACGTTTAGGAGGCAACTTACGGGATAACGACAGCATCCAGAATCTCTGGATGAGATAGAAGTAATCCTTCAAGCTCAGCAGGTGCAATCTACCAGTTAAACAAACAAACGATCAGAGCGCTTTATCTACAGAGGACAAAGTATGATGTATGCTGGAGCAAGAAAACAAGTGCAAAAGGACGGGTTTCCATCATGATTCTTAGATTGGATACGAGCAAAGCAAGGCTTCTATTCAGACAGTAAACAAGAACCCAACTGCTTAAGTTAACATGAATTGGCTTTTGGTAGGATGATAATAATAAGAAAGGATTTTTAGTGAACTTTAAGCTCGGTAGGCAAAGAAGAATTTCCACAATAAAATGAGGGGCTACTGTTTGCAACACAAAATGTTGTTAAGGTATATGATCCCATTGGATCAGGTGTGGTGTTGTCCTATCTAGAGGTATGAATAGTGTCTCTATAGCTTTTAGAGAGCCCTCCCATTAAAGCTATGCACTTTAAATGTTAAATTAAAAATGCTGTTAATAGGTTGCTATTTCCCACTATAGCAGTAAATTTGGAGTCATTTAGCGCCGCTAAGCCGCTGCAGACAGAGGAGGGAAGTGAGTTCCACAAAGCCATCCATCCACCCAGTTCTTCCTTCTTGTTTTCAGATATATATGATGCACTGATGCAAAACTTAGTTATTGAATTAGGATGCCTGATCAATGCCAGTTTTTTTATGCCTCAGCATGTGTATGCCAAGTATATGTTTTTCTTTTTAGCAAAAGTGGGTTTCCCCTCCGATTTCATTTACAGAAACCAACAAAGAAACAAAAGGTTCATGGCATCAGCCAGGGGAGATTAGTATGCCAAGTATATGTGATATATAATATATGATGCATGAATGTATGTTTATTTTTCCGAAAAATTCATGATGTAAGACAAACGCTAAGCTTCGCTGTAGCTCCGCTTTAGCGTTTCATAGCTTCTGGCCGGCCCGCCACTAAATAGCATAGCCCGCTATTTTAAACTTTGATGAATATGCTTGTGGTGAAATCTGGATAACTCCGATATGTCATTCATTCGACAATATTACAGAAACACCCTATCAGTGTAATGGTTGGCTACATATGGAACAAACATAAGTAGAAGCAAGGGCCCTGCGGAGGCTGACTAGAACCATCCTTGGGAAAGCGCTTTCTGCTCACAAGTCGAAGACTCTAGCAACCATTAGAAAACAAAATAATACTTTGCAAAACAAAAATTTACCTGGAAACCTTTGTACTTAATCAGCTCTTTTAGTCTATCAACAACAAAAAGCTGGCCTTCTTCATCAAAGTATCCAAGGTCACCAGTATGCAACCATCCTTGCTTGATTGTAAAATCAGTAGCCTCCACATTGTTGAAATACCCTACAAATAATCAACTCATATAAGGAGAATTTCTGGCCTTCTAATCCCTTCAGGACAGAATACGCGGAAATTTGGTGGCCTTCTTGTTGGTGAAAATAATGTAGGAATAAAAATAGTAGCTGCTTGATAATCACTAGGGTTTCACAATTAAAAAATCACTAGGCCGTGATAAACAGTGCAATGTCAATAACAAGTGAAAAAAGAGCTAATAACATTTTTTACCACATCTCGTAACACAACAATATTATCAATAGCTACAATTCCATTGTAATAACTAATATATCATTTACATTGAGTTTGGTAAGTAGGTATGTGATAGTTGATCAAGCAAACTATCTATGTTCTATGGAATAAGGGCTTTGCTTGGTATCAAAAGGCAGGGAAGAAGAACAAAAACCTAACGCACATGTTCGAATTTTTACCTTGCATTATTTGTGGTCCCCGGATACAGATTTCTCCTAGTTGACTTGGTGGTAGATGGTTTTGCGTCTCTACATCGACAACTTTTGCTTCAACTCCAACAACCAGTGTTCCGGTTGACCCAAACTGACGAGCTTGTCCCTTTTCTGGGTATTCAAGCGATATGATCCCACATGTCTCAGTCATACCATAGCCCTGCCAGAAAAGCACAACGCACAATACAACTTGAGATATGAGTTAAGCCTGTTTACAGGTATGAATCAGGTATCACCATGAGATAATGAAGCCATAATACTACATATACAGTAAGGAGTGCTGTGTAGCAAACCGCTGAACCACAGCAGCTTAGTTTTGAAATTGGCTACAGAGATTCTACAGAGTTATCTGAAAATAAACATCTTCCTGTAGGTTTGTAGAAGATACATCGTCAGGGCATATATTTCTATTCCCAGATAAATGAATAAATAGATAGGTATTATTACATAATGTATGATAAGGAAGGCAAACAACTGCGATCATGTACTCTCTCCGTTCACAAATATGAGATGTTTTAGATATTTCAAAATGGACTACATACAAACTGAAATGAATGAACAAACACAGTAAAACGTATTTATATACATCTGATTCAAAAAAAAGTTAGAACATCTTATATTTGTGAATGGAGGGAGTAGCTGATAAAAGTAATACTAGTTTAGATGAATAAATAAACAAAGCATATATTATATTTATAGAATAATAACATGATTCGGAAGGTAAGAGAGGTGCTTAACCTGTAACTGATACAGGAATAGTTGACTTTGTCATTTTGTTCTAAAAACACATAGTTGACTTTGGGCATCACAGTTACAACAGTGCAGAAGGGTATTCTGATGCCGATACTTGTTCAATACACTTTTCTGTATTCTGTAGATTTGATTCATTATGCAGACATTACAAGACCCTTTTTACTGTGTGGTGCATTACTTCACAAAATATTGGAATCCACCGTCAAAATCAAGTACAGGAAATCTGGCTGGTTGCATACTGCTGTGTACTCGCAAGTTCTAATCACCATAAAAAGGAGGGAATCACATCAACGGAAACCCTGTCTTAATCACCTGATTATATAGCCTTTCTAAGGAAGCGACAAGAGTAGAGAGATTGAGTCCCCACAAAAGCACAACAAAAAGACGCTGAAAAGTCGATCTAGTCCTTCCAATCCAAACAACAGAGTAAACGTACTACTGTCTGTCACTAATAAGCAATAAAAAAGCAGATAAAAAGTGCAGAGCAGCTGGCTGGCTGATTGGTTGGTTACCTGAACGATCTCGGCGTCGGGAAAGTTCTTGGCCACCACCTCCATGACGTCCCTGCCGAGCGGTGCGGCGCCGGAGCCGATGAACTTGAGCGAGCTGAGGTCGTACTTGCCGGCCCGCCCGTGCTTGGCGAGCGCGATCATCACCGGCGGCACGCAGAAGACGTGCGTCACCTGGTGCTGCTGCACGGCCCTCATCACGGAGTCCATGGCGAAGCCCGACATGACGACCACGGCGTTGCCGCGCTGCAGCTGCGCGAAGGTGATGACGGAGAGGCCGAAGATGTGGAACATGGGCAGGAAGCAGAGGAACACGTTGGGCGGCTCCCCGCGCTCGTCCTGGTCCGACGTCACCATCGTCGCCGCCGCGATGAAGTTGCGGTGCGTTAGGACGACGCCCTTGCTCTCCCCCGTCGTGCCGGAGGAGTAGAGCAGCCCCGCCGTGTCGCCCTGCTTTGTCGGCGGGCGGCGGTAGGCTGACTCGTCCGCGCCGGACACGAGGTCGGAGTAGAGTGTCACGTTGGCCGTCGCCGGAGGGGCGGCGGTGGCGACGGACGCGGCGTCGTCGAGGAGGATGACGGGCAGGCGGAGGGCGGCGACCTTGGGGAGCAGCTCCGCCACGGTGACGACGAGCTTGACGCGGGCGTCGGACGCCTGCTTGGCGATCTCCCGCGGGGTGTAGAGCGGGTTGGCGGTGCTGGCGACGGCGCCGACGGCGGTGACCGCGAAGAAGCAGACCGGGTAGAGGACGCAGTTGGGCGCGAGGAGGAGCACGGCGTCGCCGGGCCGGACGCCCGCGCGGGAGGCGAGCGCGACGGCCGTGGTGAGCACCGCGGACCGGAGGCCGGCGAAGGTGAGCGCGCGGCCGGTGGCGGCGTCGATCAGCGCGGGCGCGGACGGGCACGCCTCGGCGCGGCGCAGGAGGAGGTCGGCGACGGAGAGGCCCGGGTCGGACGGGATGCGCGCCGGCGGGCGCAGCGAGCGGTACACGCCGTCCGCGCCGTACCCGGCCGCCGGTGCCGGCGCCGCCGCGGTTGTTGTCGCCATCTCGGGGTTGGACGCCTGGTTTGGCGTGTGCGATTGCGGCCGCGAAAGATTTGGCTGCGGCGTCGAGTCCAAACTCGGGCCGCTGGGATATGATGATGGGCGAGGAGAGGAGAGGAGCGCTGTGGCGAGCTCCGCAGAGTCCTGACGCTATCGCGTTTGCTGTACTCTTGTCCTGCTGCGTGCTCTCTACTTATTTGTCTCTGTGGCATTGTAGTACGCATGATTTGATCGATCTGATTTGGGCGCTGCTCGGTTGACAATCACACATGCAAGGCTATCATTTTTTTAGGCAACGCATGCAAGAGTATCTCTCTCTTTTTTTTTTACCCTTAGAGCAACTCCAACGGGGCGACACAAACGGACGCGCGTTTTATCCGCTTTTCGTCCGTTTGGATCGGCCAGTCGGATGTACGCGTCCGCATTCTGAAATGGGTCGGCTTAACCGCCCAACGGGGAGGCTGACCTAAATGTGCCGGCGTGAAAAAAAATTGCTCGCACGAAATAAACATAATTAAATATAAGTGGCCGATCAAATGCCAGCCAAAGTTCACTTAAACCTAATTAAACATTAACTAAAACATTAGAAAAAGTCTGCGCCCGCCTGTTGCCGCCCCGCACGCTGCCCTAGATGTTGTCGGCCTTGCCCTTGTCCTTGGCGTCGCCGCCTCCGTCGCCATCGCCGGTGAGGTTGATGAAGACAGGAGCAGGGCCAGCCCACCCGAACGCCGCCTGGTACGTTGCCAGGGCAGCCTCCTCCGGCGTTTGCTGGGGCGGCGGCATTGCGGCTAGCCGCGCGCGCTCCTCCTCCTCCTCCTCGAGCCCGAGCGCCTTCGCGTCGCGTTGGAGCATGGCCTCGTAGCGCATCTGCTCCTCGCCGTCGGCCTGCTCCTGGCGGAGCCAGTGCGCCTTCCAGCGCTCGAGGTGGGCAGCCTCCTGCGCCGACGTCGCGACGAAGTGGACGGGAGGTGCGCTCACCCACTCGCGGTACTGACCGTCCACGAGTAGGCCTCCTCTGGCCAAGTGTGTGGAAGCGGGGAGCGCTTCCGCGTCGGCTCCGGCTCCGGCTTCAGCTTGGGCTGGATGGGCGGCGACGGTGGCGGTGGCGGCACGAACAGCGGGGTGTGGACGGAGTCCCCAGCCGCCGACAGGGCAAGGCTTGCTCCAACCCATCCCAGTGCGCGTCCTCCTCGAGGCGGCTAGCCTCCAGCGCGTACTGCAGGGCCTCCTCGAGGGCGGCTTGGTACTCCGCCTCCGTCTCCATGTCCTCCGGCTGTACCTACGGAGGCGGTGGTGGGTATGGCGGCGGCAGGACGTCGACACCCAAACGCCGTTGCTCCTCGTGTTCGAGGGCGAACCAAGCCTCCTAGTTGGGAGAGTCGGCGGCGTACTCAGGCAGCCGACGCTGCTCCGGCGTCAGCTGTGCGCGGCGCCGTCGCACCTCCTCGTCGTGCGCCTGCTGGCTCCGCGGAACCGCTGGCACCGGGATCCGCCGCAGATCCAGGTGCCAATAGTGCGGCAGCGTGACGTCGGGGTACGGCAGCGGCTGCCTGTACTCCCAATGCCACCGCCTTTGGTGCACCGGGATGTGCAGGCGCCTGTGATCAGGGCGGAAACGCGTTGGCGCCGGAGGAGGAGGGGGACGGGGAGCACAAGAGGACGAGGCGTCGGGGGTGTCCTTGCCCTTGCCCTTGCCATTGCTATTGCCGAAGAGGCTCATGGCGCACTAGGGTTTGTTGTCGCCGGCGAGGAAGCAAAGGGAGTGGTGGGGCGTGATGTGGACGGGAGAAGTGGATGCGGCCGCCCCCGACGCAAGCATGCTTAAAAAAGAACGCTTCCACTGGCTGACTAGTGGGCCCGCTGTCGGTGGTCGTTATAAATAAGACGACCGGTGGCGGTTGGGTGGCCTACAGGTGGGGGCGCGGAGGACATCGAGGAGACGCCGGCATGTCCACTTCACATCCGCGCCGACGCATTTCAGGCGCAATTTTAGGCCGGAAATGGGTCGGCGCGGACGCCAGACGGTTGTGATTTGCGTTTGGGTCGACGCATTGGGCCTCCACTTTCTTCCGCCACGATCCAAACGGAGCAGGCGGACGAAATGGGTTGTCCCATTGAAGTTGCTCTTAGCTTGCGAGAGTGGCATGCGCGAACGATTTCGTGGCAGTTTAATTTGTGAAGAAGTGATGAGGGGTGGCATTTTCTTCAAGCGACATGACAACTTCTACCCAAGAAAGCAATTTTCGTTTAAAAACTATCGCGCGTTTGATCTTTCCTCACAATATAAACTGACATCAAATGACGTTCGCTTGCCATTCCCCTCCCAGCTGACGTTCATGGGGTAACGTTACCAAGTTTTTGGGCAACACATGCAGGACTATTTGTGCAAGTATAATTCTCTTGCTCCTTGTAGTTCATAAAATAATTCATGTCTGATTAGATTAAAAAAATAAAAATACTATCAATAAATCGTGAAATACATTTTCATATGGTATATACTTGATATTGTAGCGGTAATTGCCTTTGGTTCCTAGGTGCATATGCACCCATTGTCGAAATACACATTTCAAAAAGTTGAAAAATTCGGAACAAAAACCCTGCGTGTATATTCGAACATTTTATGTGCGTGCACAAGGTTTCAGTGACAAACAACGTTTTTTGTGGCTTGTGTAAAAAAGACAATTTCTGATGCTTCATTCTAACTATTCACGAGGCATTACTTTATCTTTTTTACACAAGCCACAAAAACATCGTTTTTCACCGAAACCTTGTGAATGCACATAAAATGTCCGGATATACACCTGCGATTTTTGTTCCGAATTTTTTAACTTTTTGAAATGTGTATTTCGACAATGGGTGCATATGCACCTAGGAGCCAAAACGCCGCTCTCGTATTGTAGATATAAGATAGTTTTCTCAATAATATCATAAAAAAATGTGAATTGAGTTTCGCGGAAATTACTGCGCACATTATTATGGGACAAAGAGAGTAGTAATTGTCGGAGTAATGGACCACGGGTAGCCTCACCCGAGTCCCTGGACATGACAAAACTTTGAGCCAGCTTCGCCCCGCAGTGACCCAAGCCGAGGCTCCGCCCTCCGGGGGCCGACTGGCTCAAAGGCCGGCCACCGGAGGACGGCCAACCACCAGCAGACGGCACCAAGAGCGGCCGGCTCCAGTAGGCCGGCTCCCAGAGAGGGCGGACGCCTGGTGCCCTCAGAGTTTGGGCCTCCATCGAGAGGACAAGATAGAGCGTGGCTACAGTGAAGCCCCTCGCCCCCGAATCTCGGGCTGGGCGTGGCCACAGTGCCCCGTACAGACGGAGATCTTCACACGGCGTGGCACTGTTGCCATTTCCCCCTTGACGTCACTCCGGACAGGCGGAGCCCTGTTCCCCACGACGGCCTGTCGGTACGGCCCACCGGCTGCGGGCCCTATCGGGCAGTGACGCCTCAAAAGACGGCGGATGCCGAACCAATCGGACCTAAGGAGGGCCGGCCTCCAGCAGGCGGTCGTCCCTCGCCCCAAAGCAAGTACGCTATTAACCTGATAAGATCAGGTGTGGCTAGAGAGACCTCCTGCTAGGCGGCAGGACTGTAGCCACACTGAGCTAACCAAGCCCGCGTCATTAGCAGCACGACTACAGTGAACAGCCGCCGACCAGACCCGCCAGCGGCGGGGGCGGCCTGTCGGCTCCGTACTAGACCAGCCGACGGGGCCCACCAGGCGGCGGGCCCCAATGGTCGGCGAAGAAGTCGGAGGCCGGAGACACTGACGGCCGGGCCCAGCACCCGGCCGGATCGCCATTGTACCCCTGGGGGTATGCCTATATAAACCCCCAGGGCACCCATGCAAAGGGTTCCCACTCCCATAGAACTAGCCACTCCCCTAGAGTAGGAAAGAGCTAGCCTTGCCTTCTCCTGCCTCTAGCATACAGCTCAAGGAGCACCATTGTATCACTTGAGCCTTAGTGATCATGCGGAGACCCCGCGGAGCAGGAGTAGGGGTATTATCTCCAAGGAGAGCCCCCAACCTGGGTAAAGTTCATCGGCGTTCGTGTCTACGCCTCACCCCGCTTCCAGACACCGACGATGTTCTACTTACTCCCACCATGATAAGCCATCATTTGGCATATGTCGCACCCAACCTCCGACATTTGGCGCCCACCATGGGGTAGGGTGCACCGTCTCCCGGAGATCTGCTCTGAACGGGAACCTTGTTCCTTCCTGGCGAGCGAAGCCAGCCCAGCACGCCCGACAGCGTCAGGCTCAACACGCTGCACGGCGCGGAGATCGTCTGCGCAGCGAGCTGCCTCGCCGACCTTGTTGGCGAGATCCACCTCTCCGACGAGCCGGCCTCGGACGCGGGCACCGGCAGCCCCGAGAGCCGCCTCGTCAGCCTCCTCGGCCAGCTCCACGTCACCAGCGAGCCTGCTGTGGACTTGGAGTCTGCTGGCTCCACCGACCCGATGATCGTCGACTCCGACACGGCGTCATTTGACGCGTTCCCCACCAACGTGGTGATCTACTACGAGCCGCCTCCTCGCGAGCACAACAGTGGGAGCACCGTCACGGAGGTGCTGGTCATCAACAGCGGCGAGCACTCGGACGAACACGCTCGAGACCCACTCGACGCGGCTGTGCGAGACTTGTCGGCGCCCATCCCAGAGGGCGCAGATGCTGAGGCGTTGGAGGCGCGCCGCGTCCAGCTTCTCGAAAGCGCTGGCCTGCTGGCCAGCATGCGACGCCTCTCGGATGCCTACCGACGCGAGATGGATCGAGCTATTGGGGGCACGCTAGCTCCTGAGGGGCCTAGCCGCATCGGCACGATCCGGCAGCGTGGCGCGACCATCGCCAGCATGTTCGGGGCCGAACGCCCCGGTTCCGCCACGCCTGCAGAGAACATCTGGGCCGCCCAGGCGGTGACGGATGAGCTGGACAAATACGACGGCGATGAGCGCCGCCACATGATGGAGCGAGTCCAGCAGCTCCTAGATGCGCCCGTCGTGCAGCACGAAGCCGGCTGCCACGCTGAAGTGCCCGCCCGGCGAAACGATGAACCGCCTGTCATTGTCAAAACCGGCGGATCTCGGGTAGGGGTCCCGAACTGTGCGTCTAGGCGGATGGTAACAGGAGACAAGGGACACGATGTTTTACCCAGGTTCGGGCCCTCTTGATGGAGGTAAAACCCTACGTCCTGCTTGATTAATATTGATGATGTGTGTTACAAGAGTAGATCTACCACGAGATCAAAGAGGCTAAACCCTAGAAGCTAGCCTATGGTATGATTGTTGTTCGTCCTATGGACTAAAGCCATCCGGTTTATATAGATACCGGAGAGGGCTAGGGTTACACAGAGTCAGTTACAATGGTAGGAGATCTACATATCCGTATTGCCAAGCTTGCCTTCCACGCCAAGGAAAGTCCCATCCGAACACGGGACGAAGTCTTCAATCTTGTATCTTCATAGTCTTGGACTCTGGCCGGTGATGATAGTTCGTCTATCCGGACACCCCCTAGTCCAGGACTCCCTCAGTAGCCCCAGAATCAGGCTTCAATGACGACAAGTCCGGTGCGTATGTTGTCTTCGGCGTTTGCAAGGCGGGTTCTCCTTCATGCTTCATGTGTTTGCCGGATAGTGTCTGGTTGCTTCATAAATGTTGCGCTCCTTGGCTTCTACGTCCAATAATGGCCTTCTTCCACGTGTTGTACGAATGCGAAAAGCCAGGGTATTCTTACGTTTTACCCCCTAGCTGCGCGAATAAGCCGCCTATAAGAGAGGCGAGGATCCAGATCCAAATCACACCATCCTCCTTCCGCAAGTACTCATCGAGGCGCATCTGACAAAAAATCCATTCCAACATGGACAGTCGACACGGCTCCTCTTCTCGCGCTCCCAGTCCTCAGCTAGGAGATTGGAGGAGATGCTCAGTCCCGCATAGTGAGTTAGTGACGCTCCAAGCAGAGGGATATCTTCCCCCGGCCTTTATGGTTCCAGTTCGAGCCGGACTGGCCACCTACAAGGGTGGGAAGCAGGCGGAGAGCGTCCCCAATCCCTCCAAAGGAGAGCGGGTATGCTTCATCCCCTACTTAATAAGGGGACTCGGATTTCCTATACATTCGTTTCTCCGGGGGCTCCTGGAGTTTTATGGACTCCAACTTCAACACCTCACACCTGCCTCCATTTTGCACATCGCGGGCTTTGTAGCTCTTTGCGAGCTATTCTTGGGCGTCGAGCCCCATTTTGCGCTGTGGAAGAGGCTGTTTTGCCTCGTACCCCGTTCTTACGAGGGGTTGATATATCAAGTGGGCGGAGCCGAAATATGGCACATCGCCGGGACCGGATATCTATCCGGAACCCCGAAGAAGGCGTCCGAAGACTGGCCTTCGGAATGGTTCTATATGGAAGACGCCCCGCTGCCGGATCCAGTCCGTATCGGCCTCCCAGAGTTTAGCAATGCTCCTCTGAAGAAACGCCTGAGTTGGCGCCCACGGAGCCCTCAACAGGAAGATGACAGGAGCGTCCACTATCTGATGGGCCAGATACGGTTACTAGCCCATTCCGGATTAACCATGATTGGAGTCATGGCCACATGCATTATGCAAGGGGTGCAACCGCTCCAATATAGGGGCCACCCCATGTGGGATTTCAATGGGGAGAATGATGCCACCCGTCATGGCCGCACGGGGCCGGGGTCGGCTGCCGACCTGGTGAAGATCCTGTCCGGCTTGTACAAGGGGGAGAAGGAGGACTTCCTCTGCACGAATCCATTGAATGGATTCTCCATGAATAACCCTCGGAGCTGGGTAAGCGGACGCTTATATATCTGATCCGCGCTTTCAAAGATAAGTGTCTTACTTTATGATTTCGATGCAGGAACTGCGCCGGGATGTGGAGGGCATAGAAAGCCCAACTCCACAACCCGAGGATCCGGGAAGATCCCTTGATTCCGGCCTCCAAAGAGGATCCGGACATAAAGGTGGATTTGGTTGATGGGGTGTTCCACTAGCTCAGCATAGACAATGCTTTAGTCGCCATTACGGATGACTACCCTAGTTTATGTCTGGCTTCCCAGGTGAGTACGACCGAAGTCCTGACACCGTTATTTTTTTAATGCTTATTCCTGACCACTGTGTATTGATGGTGCTTCGCAGGAGGTGCCTTTACAATGGGAAGCCGAGCATGCGGCAACTGATCAAACGAGGTCAGTGCGGCCTAGCAGGCGGAAGAGGAGTGCGGCGCGAATCGAAACGTCGCCACAAAGGTATGGTGCACCATTGTCTTTTAAGGGAAAGACTCCTGGGAGGCATATTAATTCTCATGATTCTTCCAGGAGAAAGAGCGCTCGCCGGACTGAGTCCGGAGAGGGTGCCCACCAAGCCTCCGCCAGCCAGGCTCCAACGCCTGGTCCGGAGGGGGAGGCGAGCGCAAGACATGAGCCGGATGGTCCTCCAACGGAGGATGCCGACAGGTTGTCCGCCACCAGGTCTGAGGTGGAGAGCGCCATGAATTACAGGCGCCGTCGGATAGTTCTTCGTGACGCGTGTTTCTCTCCTGAGGCGTTAAATGCCTTTAATGCGGGAGACGCGCACCTCCATGCTGCTCAAGATGGTTTAACCAGAGCCACGGAGCAGTATGTAAAGGACATACGGGTAAGGAATTTTAATAGTTATATATGCCAGTAGCCCCCGAGACTTAAAATAGTTAAACTAATTGATTTAAGGATCATTTGTTATGCAGGATCTTACTGAGAAGAATACCCACCTGTCTCAGGAGCTTCAAGAATGCAAGGCCCAACTTGAGGCCGCACTAGCCGCTGCCGGGGGAGCCACGAAGACCCCCTCTGGTAATTCATATTTTGAAAAAAGAAGTAGTTTATGAAGTGCGGCATGTGTGTATAGTCTGACAATAATATTGCAGAGGGTGCTGGACTAGATCCGGACAAGCAACAGCTGCTGCGCCAGTTGAAGGCCGGCGAGAGGGTGCTTATGAGGGTGCAGCGGGAGAGGAACAAACTCCAAGATGCCAACACCCAGCTGGGCGAAGAACTAAAAGATGTTCGGGTCCAGCTGTCTAACTCTGTAAAGGAGAATCGGCAGCTTCGTCGCGGCATTTATAGTAAGTGCTTGAGGAAACTCTTTTGAAAAGAAGAGTTCGGCGAGGAAGTCGATTGACAGAAATGTGTCTGTAGGTGTGCTCATGGGTCGTCCGACGGAGGAGATGCCTGGTTCCACGGGAGACCCTCTTCCCGAGCTGCTGCAACTACACGAACATGTTCGGCAGGCGATGAGCGGCGTCGTTCAGGCCTTATGGCCTTCCGTCTCCCTACCCGAGGGCCTTGGAGGGCTTGCTGAGAAGCTTCAGGGAGTATGGCGACGTCTCCATCTGTGGAAGATGTCGGCCTGCCGTCAAGGCGCCAGGGAGGCCTGGGCCATGGTGAAGACGTGGTACCCGAAGGCTGATCCAAACCACATGGCCGAGGTCAGACCTGTGGGGCTCGATGGGAAGGAGATCCCTGTGAGCTTGATGTACGGCCAAGTAGAGTTGGCCGCGAAATATTCCCAATAGGACTGTAAATTAGAAAGCCTGTTAGATGGGATTGAAGAGGAGTACAATCAGTCTGTTTGACGATGTAATTTTAAAATGACATGTAAAATACCTTCTAGCCGGATTGTAGATCGTTTGCCTTTGTGGACCTTTTCGCTTCAACCTCGGGACCCAACAGTCCGGAGTGTGTCCGAATACCCTTACGGTTATAAAAGAACCGGGGAATGCATGGAGACAAGGCGTAGGGGTCATAATTGCTTTATCAGACAAGTGCCCAACTAGCTATGTTATATTACATGGTTAGTAAGAAACATCTTCCAGGGAGAATAGTTCCGTTAAGGGTTCCTTTCCCTGGGAGGCATGCCCTAAAGTGCATGTCCGGACTACGAAAATAGCAGAAAAAGCATCTGGGGGCAGATAAATAAGTAAGTAATAAATCATCTTTCAGGTCACCGACCGAATATTCCCTTAAGAACGCTAGCCTTCGGCTTCACCCAGTCTGAGGTACACATCCGGCTGACCCGGCAGTAACAATCGTAGAGGTGCTCCCTTTACCTCCTAGCCGAACAATCAGGAACGTAGGGGTAAGCACAGGAGCCAGGCAACCCGGCTTGGCCAAAACTTAAGTCATATCAATGCATATAATGGTGATCAAAAGGTACATGCGGAAGTGTGACACATGTGGTGGGCATGAAGCCCATATAAATAAGCTTCTGTTAAAGAAGCCCCCAGGTATAACGAGTGTGAGTAGCACATCGAGTGAGTGTGAAAAAAGCGCAGATTAGCCCTCAAGAGGTTTGTACTGAAAGAGGGAGGAAAAAGGAGGGAAAACAAAGGCAGCGAAAAAACATGAAAGGTGGACGGAGGAAGGAGACAAATCCTGAGTCCGGCGCTAGGCGTAAAATCTTCGGAGACAGGCTGCGTTCCATGGGTTTGGCTTGAGTCGGTTGTCAGATGCGTTGCGTAGACGGTATGCACCGCCGGTAAGGACTTGGTCGATGATGAAGGGACCTTCCCATTTGGGCTTAAGTTTGTCCTTTTTCTTGTCCGGCAGACGTAGAACTAGCTCGCCAACATTGTAAGTTTTGGCCCGTACTTCTCTGCTTTGATATCTTCGAGCCTGCTGTTGATAGAATGCGGAATGGGATTTTGCCACGTTGCGCTCCTCCTCTAAAGCGTCCAAACTGTCCTGCCGATCCAACTCGGCTTCTCTTTCCTCGTACATGCACATGCGAGGTGAGTCATGAATTATATCGCAGGGCAAAACTGCCTCAGCGCCGTATACCATAAAAAATGGTGTGAATCCGGTTGTGCGGTTTGGCATGGTCCGCAGCCCCCAGAGTACGGAGTCGAGCTCCTCTACCCAGTGCGTGTTAGATTCCGTGAGGGAGCGCACTAATCTGGGTTTGATGCCGCTCATGATTAGACCATTTGCTCGTTCCACTTGACCATTAGTTTGAGGGTGGTAGACTGAAGCGTAGTCGAGATTGATGCCCATGTTTTTGCACCAGAGTTTAACCTCGTCGGCCGTGAAATCCGTGCCGTTATCAGTGATGATGCTGTGGGGGACGCCAAAACGGTGTACTACCCCGGATATGAAGTCTATCACAGGTCCGGATTCTGCCATTTTAACCGGCTTGGCCTCTATCCATTTGGTGAATTTGTCCACCATGACCAATAAGTATTTGTGCTTGTGGGTTCCCCCTTTAAGGGGTCCAACCATGTCAAGCCCCCAGACCGCGAACGGCCAAGTAATGGGTATAGTTTTGAGGGCGGTGGGTGACATGTGGCTCTGATTAGCAAAGAGCTGGCAACCGACGCATCGTTGGACTAAGTCCTGAGCATCTGCCCGGGCGGTCGGCCAATAAAATCCTGTACGGAAGGCCTTGCCTACAATGGCCCGGGCGGCGGCGTGGTGCCCGCCGAGTCCGGCGTGAGTTTCAGCCAGGAGATTTCGCCCTTCCTCTTCGAAGATACACCTTTGAAGGATTCCGGTTGTGCTTTTCTTATAAAGTTCTCCCTCATGGACCTTGTAGGCTTTAGATCGCCGAACTATGCAGCGGGCCTTATTTTGGTCTTCGGGAAGTTCCTGCCTGATTAAGTAGGCTAGGAATGGTTCCGTCCACGGGGCAATTACTACCCGTATTTCGTGGGCTGAATCTGTTATTTCATTGGCTGAGCCACCGATTGTGTCAGAATGTTCTGCATTAGGTGATGCAGTTGGTTCCGGATTGTTATTTCCGGACTCCTCTTCCCATAATACGGATGGCTTAAAGAGCCGCTCCAGGAAGATGTTTGGAGGGACGACGTCGCGTTTTGCGCCGATGCGTGCCAACACGTCTGCTGCCTGGTTATTATCCCGGGCTACATTGTGTAATTCGAGTGCTTCGAACCGGGCTGACATTTTTAGGACAGCGTTATGGTAGGCTGCCATTTTCAGATCCTTGGCGTCAAAGTCTCCATTTACTTGGGATATTGCGAGGTTTGAATCCCCGCGCACCTCTAGGCGTTGAATACCCATGGAGATTGCCATCCGGAGGCCATGTAAAAGGGCCTCGTATTCGGCTGCATTGTTGGAGTCCGTGTACATTATTTGAAGCATGTATTGGACTGTGTCTCTGGTTGGGGACGTCAAGACGACGCCAGCCCCCAAGCGAGCCAACATTTTGGAGCCGTCGAAATGCATGATCCAATTGGAGTATGTGCCGTACTCTTTAGGGAGTTCGGCTTCGGTCCATTCGGTGATGAAGTCAGCCAGAACTTGCGACTTGATAGCTCGCCGTGGTTTGTAGGTTATATCAAATGGTAAGAGCTCAATGGCCCATTTTGCAATCCTGCCCGTCGCATCGCGATTGTTTATAATGTCGTTGAGAGGTACTTCGGAGGCCACCGTTATGGAACACTCTTGAAAGTAGTGTCGTAGCTTCCGGGATTCCATGAACACCGCATACGCTATCTTTTGATAGTGTGGGTACCGGGACTTGCATGGAGTTAAGACAGTGGATACATAGTACACTGGTTTTTGAAGAGGGTATTTGTGCCCTTCTGTTTCTCGTTCGACGACGAGTACCGCGCTGACAACTTGATGTGTTGCTGCGATATATAAAAACATCGGTTCGCCCAGGTTGGGCGCGGCCAGGACCGGATTTGTTGCCAATACGGCCTTAATTTCTTCGAGTCCGGCCGTGGCAGCATCCGTCCATTCGAAATGTTTGGTGCGCCGGAGGAGGCGATAGAGGGGCAGTGCCTTTTCTCCCAAACGGGAGATGAAGCGTCTTAGAGCCGCCACGCATCCAGTTAGTTTCTGTATTTGCTTGAGGTCTTTTGGGATATCCAATTGTGACAGAGCTCGGATCTTGGCTGGGTTTGCTTCAATTCCTCTACCGGATACAATGAAGCCCAAGAGCTTTCCGGCTGGTACGCCGAAAACACATTTTTCCGGGTTGAGCTTAATGTCATATGCTCGGAGGTTGTCGAATGTCACCCTCAAGTCGTCTACTAGAGTTTCGACGTGTTTGGTCTTGACGACCACATCGTCTACGTATGCCTCTACTGTTTTGCCTATCTGGGTGGCAAGACATGTCTGAATCATGCACTGATATGTTGCGCCGGTGTTTTTGAGTCCGAAGGGCATTGTGTTGAAGCAGAATGGTCCGTATGGTCTTGATTTGATGGTACCCGGAGTATGTGTCGAGGAAGCACAATGAATCGTGCCCTGCGGTAGCATCGATGATTTGGTCGATGCGAGCGAGAGGGAAAGGGTCCTTTGGACAGGCCTTGTTAAGGTCTTTGAAATCGACACAAAGGCGCCATGATTTGTCCTTTTTTGGTACCATTACCAGGTTGGCTAGCCAGTCCGGATGTTTTATATCTCTGATGAATCTGGCTTCTAAGAGTTTGGCTAGCTCCTCTCCCATTGCCTGCCTTTTGGGTTCGGAAAATCGCCGAAGAGCCTGTTTGACTGGCTTGAATCCTTTTAGGATATTCAGGCTGTGCTCTGCCAGCCTGCGTGGGATTCCTGGCATGTCTGAAGGGTGCGAGGCGAAAATGTCCCAATTTTCCCGAAGGAATTCTCGTAGTGCGGCTTCTACATCAGGATTTAATTGTGCCCCAATGGAGGCCGTCTTTGTGGGGTCCGTTGGATGGACCTGGAATTTGACTATTTCGTCTGCTGGTTTAAAAGAGGTGGACTTAGACCTCTTATCGAGTATCACATCGTCCCTATCCACCGTGGAGCGCAGCGCAATGAGTTCCTCTGCCGCTAGGGCTTCGGATAATGCCTCTAGGGCTAGTGCGGCTGTCTTATTTTCAGCGCGGAGTGCTATATCTGGATCACTGACGAGAGTGATTATTCCATTGGGCCCGGGCATTTTGAGCTTCATGTACCCGTAATGGGGTATAGCTTGGAAGATTGTGAATGCCTCTCGCCCTAACAAGGCGTGATATCCGCTGCCGAATGGGGCCACTTGGAACGTGACCTCTTCGGACCTGTAGTTGTCCGGCGAGCCGAACACTACGTCTAGTGTGATTTTTCCTGTGCAGCGTACTTCTCGACTAGGGATTATTCCCCTGAAGGTTGTGCTGCTTCGCTCAATGCGGCTCCAGTCAATTTCCATTTTTTGAAGGGTTTCCTCATAGATGAGGTTTAATCCGCTGCCGCCATCCATGAGTACCTTGGTAAGACGAAAGCCGTCCACTATCGGACTGAGGACCAATGCGGCTGGTGCTCGAGCTGTTCGGAATTTAGGTTCATCGCTGGCATTGAAGGTGATAGATGTGTCGCTCCATGGATTCGTTGTTGCTACTTGGTAGACTTCGGCGAGGCTGCGGATTGTTCGCTTCCGCATGTTATTTGATGCGAAAGTCTCGAAGACTGTTAATACCGTACTGGTACTGTTGGGCTGGTTGTCTGGGGCTAGAAAGCCTTCGCCACTTTTGGCCACCTGCCGTAGTATCCAACATGCTCGAAGGCTATGTGTTGGAGTGGCGCCCTCCGTACTATGGATTTTGCAGGGTCCGTTGAGCCATCCCTCTAGTACGGTTCCGTGCCCTTTAGGGGTTTTTTGCTTTTTGGTTTTTAATCCAGGTGCTTGAGTATGACACACCCTTTTATTTCGGACTGGGGTTGTATTCAAGGCCGGATTGTCCCAAAACCTGGTTTCGGTTTTCCAGGCGCTCTCCATCGCACAATATTTTTGTACAATGGTCGCTAGGTCGGCGAAGCGTGTAACTTCGCGACAACTTATGGCGTTTATGATTCCCTTGTCCGTGTAATTGTTGCAAAAAATTGAAATCGCGCTTTCTTCATGGCAGTCCTTTATCCTGTTCATAACCAGGAGGAATCTAGCCCAGTAATGATGTACTGTTTCATCGGGCTCTTGCCGTATTTGAGATAGATCGCTTATGTTTGGGTGGGCGGGTGGAATTAAGTTCGGAACCCCGCCCGATCTGAGGCTCAAAGGCCAATAAGTTTCCGGATTTGGAAGCTTGGTTTGTTGGATGCCTTCCAACAAATCTGGTCCGATGCCTGACTTTAGGTTCAGTATTTGATCGACGTCCGTCCCTCCGCGGGAATCCGACATGGAGGGATCGGGAATCCGGACATAGCTGGTTTTTAACATAGAAGAAGAGTCGCCGCATTGTTCCTCTACCACAACAACGTGGTGGGTAGCCTGGGGAGAGTTAATTTCTCTCAGATTGGTTTTAAGACCAATCTGATTGTAGTCTGTAGCGACTCCCAGGGCGGCGATGTGATCCAAGAGCTCGTTTACGGAGGAGAGCTCAATCAGATCTAGCTGCTCGGTGAATTCCGAGATGACGTGAAGATCGCTTTTGATGACCTGAGAGGTCATCGTCGGAGCGGTGGCCGAACAGGCGGTCATAAGAAAACCACCTAGCCAGATAGTTTGGCCGGCGGCCAAAGCTCCCTTGACGACGGCGCCGTCTTTAAAGACGGGAAAAGGCATCCTTCCTGATTGCGACGACACAGAGGAACTCTCAATGAAAGCACAAATCTCGGTGTCAAAACCAGCGGATCTCGGGTAGGGGGTCCCAAACTGTGCGTCTAGGCGGATGGTAACAGGAGACAAGGGACACAATGTTTTACCCAGGTTCGGGCCCTCTTGATGGAGGTAAAACCCTACGTCCTGCTTTATTAATATTGATGATGTGTGTTAAAAGAGTAGATCTACCACGAGATCAAAGAGGCTAAACCCTAGAAGCTAGCCTATGGTATGATTGTTGTTCGTCCTATGGACTAAAGCCATCCGGTTTATATAGATACCGGAGAGGGCTAGGGTTACACATAGTCAGTTACAATGGTAGGAGATCTACATATCCGTATCGCCAAGCTTGCCTTCCACGCCAAGGAAAGTCCCATCCGGACACGGGACGAAGTCTTCAATCTTGTATCTTCATAGTCTTGGAGTCCGGCCGATGATGATAGTTCAGCTATCCGGACACCCCCTAGTCCAGGAATCCCTCACCGCCCCCTCGCCAGGACCATGGGGCGACGTCCCGGATGCTGATTGGTGGCGCCCGCAGAGGAAGAGGCAACGGGCCGGCTGCCAGCCGCAGCCGGACACGCCTTTCCATCGAGTGAGACGAGGACGGCCGCCCTCAAGCGGTGGAGCGGCGAGGCGACCCGCCGCCTCCTCCGCCTCGCGGCGCGAGGCACCCTACTCCTCCGCCCGTCATGCACCCGACACTCGGCGACCGCCTTGTCCGACGAGAGGGAGTCAGAGAATGACGCTCGCCATCGGATCGATCACCTCAACCGATCCCTGGCGCTAGAAGAAGAAGATGCATTGGGCCCGCCCTGCTTTGGCCCACGAATCTGAGATGAGACCTTTCCCAAAGGGTTCACACTCCCAAGAGATATGCCCAAGTACACCGGCTCCGTGAAGCTGGAGGACTGGCTGGTCGACTACTCAACGGCCGTCAGCATAACTAACGGCAACAAGCGCGTTGCCATGAAATACGTCTCGCTCATGCTTCAGGGCACAGCCCGGACGTGGCTTAACAGCCTGAAGCCCTGCAGCATCAATAGCTCGGTTGATTTCACCAAAGCCTTCATCCGCAACTTCAAGAACATGTACAAGCGGCCTCCCAAGCCCCGACAGCTCTCCTTGTGCGTCCAAGAGCCTAGCGAATCGACTCACGACTATCTCACGTGCTGGGCCGAGCTGCGCAATTCCTGTGAGGGCGTGCACGAGGTGCAGGCAATCGAGTACTTCACCGCCTGGTGCCGAGAAGGCACCCTCCTCAAGCATCATCTTCCCTGCAACGAGCCTACAACTCTCGACGAGCTGTTGATCATCGCCGACAAGCACGCCACGGCCGACTCCTCCATGAAGGTGGAAATCTTAGTTGACGCGTCCGGCAAGGTGGCGCCTCAGGCTCCTCGGACTCCGGCTGGTGACACCAGTCGGCGGCAGCCCCCAAGCGACAACAAGCGGAAGGCCACCCAGCCGGCCTCCACCAGCCGACAGGTGGCGACAGTCGAGGATCAACAGCCGGATGGGTAGCTAGCGCCCAAGCGTCAGAAGGGCGGCAAGCCCAATTGGTTGCCCGCCTTCTCTTACGAGCAGACTCTCGATGCCCCCTACAAGTTCCATAGTTGGGCGAAGCCGTCCAACCACACCACTCGGAAGTGTCATTGGCTCACCAGGATCGCCAAGGGAGATGGCCTCCTGCCTCCTCCGCCTGCTGGCCCGCCGCCTCCTCCGCCCCAGCGGCCGGCGGCCCGGCTAGTCGATGCCATACAAGACGAGTATCCTGCAGAGCACGGAGCCTATGTTGTGTTCACTAGCGTGGCCGATGACAGACGCAGCAGATGGCAGCAGCAGCAGCAAGAGGTGCAGGTAGTGGCCTCCAATACTCCAGAATTCATGCACTGGTCTGAGAAGCCTATCAGTTGGAGCAGGGCCGACCACCCGGAAGTGATGCCTTCCCCCGGTTCCTATGCCTTGGTCCTGGATGCCACCTTTGCAACAGAGAGGCGGGCAGCTCACTTCTCCAGAGTCTTGATAGATGGCGGCAACAGCATCAATATCCTGTACCGTGACACAATGGAGAAGTTAAGAATCAAGCAGAAGCAGCTCCTCCCCAGTCGGACTGTATTCCATGGCATAGTCCCTGGTCTTTCCTGCTCACCAATCGGCAAGACCCGAATTGATGTCCTCTTCGGAGACAAAAATCACTTCCGCCGTGAGCCAGTTTGGTTTGAAGTGGTGGACCTTGAGAGCCCCTACCATGCACTACTTGGCTGACCTGCCCTGGCCAAGTTCATGGCAGTCCCCCACTATGCCTACCTCAATATGAAGATGCCGAGTACCAAGGGAATCCTGACTGTAGTCGGAGACTACAAGAAGTCGTCCGCCTGCACTGCGGACAGTAGTCGGCTGGCCGAGTCCCTCGTGATTGCAGCTGAGAAGCAGCTCCTAGACCGGGTGGTGGCGATGGCAGGCAAGAAGTCAAAAATGTCACCCATCCGCAAGGAGTTGGAAGTTGAGGGCTCGTTCAAGCTGGCGAAGGAAACGAAGAAGATACCCTTGGACCCAGAGCACCCGGAGAGGCACGCTATCATAGGTGCAAACCTTGAAAGCAAATAGCAAAGCAAGCTCGTAGATTTCCTCCATGAGAATCAGGACATCTTCACATGGTCTCCCAAAGACATGCCGGGTGTTCCGACGGATTTCGCCGAGCACAAGTTACATGTCCGACCTGACGCCAAGCCAGTTAGGCAGCCCTTGCGCCGCCTGTCGGAAGAGAAGAGGAGAGTTGTCGGAGAAGAGATAGCCCGCTTCTGGTAGCCGGATTCATCATGGAAGTGTTCTTTCCAGAATGGCTGGCCAACCCAGTCCTGGTGTTGAAGAAGAATTAGCAGTGGCGCATGTGTATTGACTATACCAGCCTCAACAAAGCCTGCCCTAAAGATCCCTTTGCCCTACCAAGAATTGACCAAGTGATAGACTCCACAGCCGGATGCGAGCTGTTGAGTTTCTTGGATCCATACTTAGGCTACCATCAGATAAAGCTGAATCCGTCCGACAAGATGAAGACCGCCTTCATAACACCATTTGGAGCCTTCTTCTACCTGACCATGACGTTCGGCTTGCGAAACGTCTGCGCCACGTTTCAATGTTGCATGCAGAAGTTGTTGGGGAACGTTGCAGAAAATTAAAATTTTTCCTACGGTTTCACCAAGATCCATCTATGAGTTCATCTAAGCAACGAGTCAAGGGAGTGAGTTTGCATCTACATACCACTTGTAGATCGAGTGCGGAAGCGTTCAAGGGGATGGTGATGATGGAGTCGTACTCGCCGTGATTCAGATCACCGATGACCAAGTGCTGAACGGACAACACCTCCGCGTTCAACACACGTATGGTACGGATGACGTCTCCTCCGTCTTGATCCAGCAAGGAGGAAGGAGAGGTTGAGGAAGACAGCTCCAACGGCAGCACGACGGCATGGTGTTGTTGGTGTAGCAGTACTCCGACAGGGCTTCGCCAAGCACGTACGAAGGAGGAGAGGTGTTAGGGAGGGGAGGGGCTGCGCCTTGGCTTAGGTGTTCAGCCCTCCCCTCACCCCTCTATTTATAGGGGAAGGGGAAAGGAGGGCCGGTCCCTCTAGATGGGATCTAGAGGGGGGGCGGCGGCCAGGGAGGGGGGACTTGCCCCCAAGCAAGGGGGGCGCCCCCTCTAGGGTTCCCCCCCAACCCTAGGCGCATGGGCCCAAGGGGGGGGGGGGGCGCCCAGCCCTCCAGGGGCTGGCTCCTGCACCACGCAGCCCATGTGCCCCCCCGGGAGGGGTGGCCCCTCCCGGTGGACCCCCGGAACCCTTCCGGTGGCCCCAGTACAATACCGATATGCCCCCGAAACCTTCCGGTGTCCGTATGACAGCTTCCCATATATAAATCTTTACCTCCGGACCATTCCGGAACTCCTCGTGACGTCCGGGATCTCATCCGGGACTCCGAACAACATTCGGTAATCACATACAAGTCTTCCTAATAACCCTAGCGTCACCGAACCTTAAGTGTGTAGACCCTACGGGTTCGGGAGACACGCAGACATGACCGAGACGGCTCTCAGATCAATAACCAACAGCGGGATCTGGATACCCATGTTGGCTCCCACATGCTCCTCGATGAAGTCATCGGATGAACCACGATGTCGAGGATTCAAGCAACCCCGTATACTATTCCCTTTGTCAAGCGGTACGTTACAAGCCCGAGACTCGATCGTCGGTATCCCAATACCTCGTTCAGTCTCGTTACCGGCAAGTCACTTTACTCGTACCATAATGCATGATCCCGTGACCAAACACTTGGTCACTTTGAGCTCATTATGATGATGCATTACCGAGTGGGCCCAGAGATACCTCTCCGTCATACGGAGTGACAAATCCCAGTCTCGATCCGTGTCAACCCAACAGACACTTTCGGAGATACCTGTAGTGCACCTTTATAGTCACCCAGTTACGTTGTGACGTTTGGTACACCCAAAGCACTCCTACGGTATCCGGGAGTTACACGATCTCATGGTCTAAGGAAGAGATACTTAACATTGAAAAAGCTCTAGCAAAACGAACTACACGATCTGGTGCTATGCTTAGGATTGGGTCTTGTCCATCACATCATTCTCCTAATGATGTGATCCCGTTGTCAATGACATCTAATGTCCATAGTCAGGAAACCATGACTATCTGTTGACCAACGAGCTAGTCAACTAGTGGCTCACTAGGGACATGTTATGGTCTATGTATTCACACGTGTATTACGATTTCCGGATAATACAATTATAGCATGAATAAAAGACGATTATCATGAACAAGGAAATATAATAATAATGCTTTTATTATTGCCTCTAGGGCATATTTCCAACAGTCTCCCACTTGCACTAGAGTCAATAATCTAGTTACATTGTGATGAATCGAACACCCATAGAGTTCTGGTGTTGATCATGTTTTGCTCGCGAGAGAGGTTTAGTCAACGGATCTGCGACATTTAGATCCGTATGTACTTTGCAAATATCTATGTCTCCATCTTGAACATTTTCACGGATGGAGTTGAAACGATGCTTGATGTGCCTGGTCTTCTTGTGAAACCTGGGCTCCTTGGCAAGGGCAATAGCTCCAGTGTTGTCACAGAAGAGTTTGATCGGCCCCGACGCATTGGGTATGACTCCTAGGTCGGTGATGAACTCCTTCACCCAAATTGCTTCATGCGCTGCCTCCGAGGCTGCCATGTACGCCGCTTCACATGTAGATCCCGCCACGACGCTCTGCTTGCAGCTGCACCAGCTTACTGCTCCACCATTCAACATATACACGTATCCGGTTTGTGACTTAGAGTCATCCAGATCTGTGTCGAAGCAAGCGTCGACATAACCCTTTACGACGAGCTCTTCGTCACCTCCATAAACGAGAAACATGTCCTTCGTCCTTTTCAGGTACTTTAGGATATTCTTGACCGCTGTCCAGTGTTCCTTGCCGGGATTACTTTGGTACCTTCCTACCAAACTTATGGCAAGGTTTACATCAGGTCTGGTACACAGCATGGCATACATAATAGATCCTATGGCTGAGGCATAGGGGATGACGCTCATCTCTTCTTTATCTTTTGCCGTGGTCGGGCATTGAGCCGAGCTCAATCTCACACCTTGCAATACAGGCAAGAACCCCTTCTTGGACTGATCCATTTTGAACTTCTTCAAAATCTTATCAAGGTATGTGCTTTGTGAAAGACCTATGAGGCGTCTCGATCTATCTCTATAGATCTTGATGCCTAATATATAAGCAGCTTCTCCAAGGTCCTTCATTGAAAAACACTTATTCAAGTAGGCCTTAATGCTGTCCAAGAATTCTATATCATTTCCCATCAAAAGTATGTCATCTACATATAATATGAGAAATGCTACAGAGCTCCCACTCACTTTCTTGTAAACGCAGGCTTCTCCATAAGTCTGCATAAACCCAAACGCTTTGATCATTTCATCAAAGCGAATGTTCCAACTCCGAGATGCTTGCACCAGCCCATAAATGGATCACTGGAGCTTGCATACTTTGTTAGCATTCTTAGGATCGACAAAACCCTCCGGCTGCATCATATACAATTCTTCCTTAAGATGCCCGTTAAGGAATGCCGTTTTGACGTCCATCTGCCATATCTCATAATCATAGTATGCGGCAATTGCTAACATGATTCGGACGGACTTAAGCTTCGCTACGGGAGAGAAAGTCTCATCATAGTCAATCCCTTGAACTTGCCGATAACCCTTAGCGACAAGTCGAGCTTTATAGATGGTGACATTACCATCCGCGTCCGTCTTCTTCTTAAAGATCCATTTGTTTTCTATCGCTCGCCGATCATCGGGCAAGTCAGTCAAAGTCCATACTTTGTTTTCATACATGGATTCTATCTCGGATTTCATGGCTTCTAGCCATTTGTTGGAATCTGGGCCCGCCATCGCTTCTTCATAGTTCGAAGGTTCACCGTTGTCTAACAACATGATTTCCAGGACAGGGTTGCCGTACCACTCTGGTGCGGAACGTGTCCTTGTGGACCTACGAAGTTCAGCAGCAACTTGATCCGAAGTACCTTGATCATCATCATTATTTTCCTCTTCAGTTGGTGTAGGCATCATAGGAACATTTTCCTGAGATGCACTACTTTCCTGTTCAAGAGGTAGTACTTCATCGAGTTCTACTTTCCTCCCACTTACTTGTTTCGAGAGAAACTCCTTTTCCAGAAAGGATCCGTTCTTGGCAACAAAGATCTTGCCCTCGGATCTTAATTAGAAGGTATACCCAATGGTTTCTTTAGGGTATCCTATGAAGACGCATTTTTCCGACTTGGGTTCGAGCTTTTTAGGTTGAAGTTTCTTGACATAAGCATCGCATCCCCAAACTTTTAGAAACGACAGCTTAGGTTTCTTCCCAAACCATAATTCATACGGTGTCGTCTCAACGGATTTAGACGGTGCCCTTTTTAAAGTGAATGTAGCTGTCTCTAGAGCGTATCCCCAAAATGATAGCGGTAAATCGGTAAGAGACATCATAGATCGCACCATATCCAATAGAGTGCGATTACAACGTTCGGACACACCGTTTCGCTGAGGTGTTCTAGGCGGCGTGAGTTGTGAAACGATTCCACATTTTCTTAAGTGTGTACCAAATTCGTGACTTAAATATTCTCCTCCACGATCCGATCGTAAGAATTTTATCTTTCGGTCACGTTGATTCTCTACCTCATTCTGAAATTCCTTGAACTTTTCAAAAGTCTCAGACTTGTGTTTCATTAAGTAGACATACCCATATCTACTCAAGTCATCAGTGAGAGTGAGAACATAACGATATCCTCCGCGAGCCTCAACGCTCATTGGACCGCACACATCGGTATGTATGATTTCCAACAAGTTGGTCGCTCGCTCCATTGTTCCGGAGAACGGAGTCTTGGTCATCTTGCCCATGAGGCATGGTTCGCATGTGTCAAATGATTCATAATCGAGAGACTCCAAAAGTCCATTAGCATGGAGCTTCTTCATGCGCTTGACACCAATGTGACCAAGGCGGCAGTGCCACAAGTATGTGGGACTATCGTTATCAACTTTACATCTTTTGGTATTCACGCTATGTATATGTGTAACACTACGTTCGAGATTCATTAAGAATAAACCATTGACCATCGGGGCATGACCATAAAACATATCTCTCATATAAATAGAACAACCATTATTCTCGGATTTAAATGAGTAGCCATCTCGTATTAAACGAGATCCAGATACAATGTTCATGCTCAAACATGGCACCAAATAACAATTATTAAGGTTCAAAACTAATCCCGTAGGTAAATGTAGAGGTAGCGTGCCGACGGCGATCACATCGACCCTGGAACCATTCCCGACGTGCATCGTCACCTCGTCCTTCGCCAGTCTCCGCTTATTCCGCAGCTCCTTTGGTGTTTCCGGCCTTCTTATCCGCTAAGTATTTGGGGCAGTTCCGCTTCCAGTGACCCTTCCCCTTGCAATAAAAGCACTCAGTCTCAGGCTTGGGTCCATTCTTTGACTTCTTCCCGGCAACTGGCTTACCGGGCGCGGCAACATCTTTGCCGTCCTTCTTGAAGTTCTTCTTACCCTTGCCCTTCTTGAACTTAGTGGTCTTATTGACCATCAACACTTGATGTTCTTTCTTGATTTCAACCTCTGCTGACTTCAGCATTGAAAATACTTCAGGAATGGTCTTCACCATCCCCTGCATATTGTAGTTCAGCACAAAGCTCTTGTAGCTTGGTGGGAGCGACTGAAGGATTCTGTCAATGACCGCCTCATCCGGGAGGTTAATGTCCAGCTGGGACAGGCGGTTGTGCAACCCAGACATTTTGAGTATGTGCTCACTGACAGAACTATTTCCCTCCATCTTATAACTATAGAACTTGTCGGAGACTTCATATCTCTCGACCCGGGCATGAGCTTGGAAAACTAGTTTCAGCTCCTCGAACATCTCATATGCTCCGTGTTGCTCAAAACGCTTTTGGAGCCCTGGTTCTAAGCTGTAAAGCATGCCGCACTGAACGAGGGAGTAATCATCAGCACGAGACTGCCAAGCATTCATAATGTCTTGGTTCTCTGGGACGGGAGCGTCACCTAGTGGTCCTTCTAGGACATATTGTTTCCTGGCAGCTATGAGGATGATCCTCAGGTTCCGGACCCAGTCCGTATAGTTGCTGCCATCATCTTTCAGCTTGGTTTTCTCTAGGAACGCGTTGAAGTTCATGTTGACATGAGCGTTGGCCATTTGATCTACAAGACATATTTTGCAAAAAGTTTCAGACTAAGTTCATGATAATTAAGTTCATCTAATCAAATTATTTTAATGAACTCCCACTTAGATTAGACATCCCTCTAGTCATCTAAGTGTTACACGATCCGAGTCGACTAGGCCGTGTCCGATCATCACGTGAGACGGACTAGTCATCGTCGGTGAACATTCTCATGTTGATCGTATCTTCCATACGACTCGTGTTCGACCTTTCGGTCTCCGTGTTCCGAGGCCATGTGTGTACATGCTAGGCTCGTCAAGTTAACCCTAAGTGTTTTGCATGTGTAAAACTATCTTACACCCGTTGTATGTGAACGTAAGGATCTATCACACCCGATCATCACGTGGTGCTTCGAAACGACGAACTTTAGCAACGGTGCACAGTTAGGGGAGAACACTTCTTGAAATTTTTGTAAGGGATCATCTTATTTACTACCGCCGTTCTAAGTAAACAAGATGCATAAACATAATAAACATCACATGCAATTATATAATAGTGACATGATATGGCCAATATCATATAGCTCCTTCGATCTCCATCTTCGGGGCTCCATGATCATCTTCGTCACCGGCATGACACCATGATCTCCATCATCATGATCTCCATCATCGTGTCTTCATGAAGTTGTCACGCCAACGACTACTTCTACTTCTATGGCTAACGCGTTTAGCAATAAAGTAAAGTAATTTACATGGCGTTCTTCAATGACAAGCAGGTCATACAAAAAATAAAGACAACTCCTATGGCTCCCGCCGGTTGTCATACTCATCGACATGCAAGTCGTGATTCCTATTACAAGAACATTATCTCATACATCACAATATATCATTCATCATTCATCTCAACTTCTGGCCATATCACATCACATGACAATTGCTGCAAAAACAAGTTAGACGTCCTCTAATTGTTGTTGCATCTTTTACGTGGCTGCAATTGGGTTCTAGCAAGAACGTTTTCTTACCTACGAATAACCACAACGTGATCTTGTCAACTTCTATTTACCCTTCATAAGGACCCTTTTCATCGAATCCGCTTCAACTAAAGTGGGAGAGACAGACACCCGCCAGCCACCTTATGCAACTAGTGCATGTTAGTCGGTGGAACCGGTCTCACGTAAGCGTACGTGTAAGGTTGGTCTGGGCCTCTTCATCCCACAATACCGCTGAAGCAAGATAAGACTAGTAGCGGCAAGCAAGTTGACAAAATCTACGCCCACAACCAAATTGTGTTCTACTCGTGCAATAGAGAACTACGCATAGACCTAGCTCATGATGCCACTGTTGGGGAACGTTGCAGAAAATTAAAATTTTTCCTACGGTTTCACCAAGATCCATCTATGAGTTCATCTAAGCAACGAGTCAAGGGAGTGATTTTGCATCTACATACCACTTGTAGATCGAGTGCGGAAGCGTTCAAGGGGATGGTGATGACGGAGTCGTACTCGCCGTGATTCAGATCACCGATGACCAAGTGCTGAACGGACAGCACCTCCGCGTTCAACACACATACGGTACGGATGACGTCTCCTCCGTCTTGATCCAGCAAGGAGGAAGGAGAGGTTGAGGAAGACAGCTCCAACGGCAGCACGACGGCGTGGTGTTGTTGGTGTAGCAGTACTCCGACAGGGCTTCGCCAAGCACGTACGGAGGAGGAGAGGTGTTGGGGAGGGGAGGGGCTGCGCCTTGGCTTAGGTGTTCAGCCCTCCCCTCACCCCTCTATTTATAGGGGAAGGGGCAAGGGGGGCCGGCCCCTCTAGATGGGATCTAAAGGGGGGGCGGCGGCCAGGGAGGGGGGACTTGCCCCCAAGCAAGGGGGGCGCCCCCTCTAGGGTTCCCCCCCAACCCTAGGCGCATGGGCCCAAGGGGGGGGGGCGCCCAGCCCTCCAGGGGCTGGCTCCTGCCCCATGCAGCCCATGTGCCCCCCCGGGAGGGGTGGCCCCTCCCGGTGGACCCCCGGAACCCTTCCGGTGGCCCCGGTACAATACCGATATGCCCCCGAAACCTTCCGATGTCCGTATGACAGCTTCCCATATATAAATCTTTACCTCCGGACCATTCCGGAACTCCTCGTGACATACGGGATCTCATCCGGGACTCCGAACAACATTCGGTAATCACATACAAGTCTTCCTAATAACCCTAGCGTCACCGAACCTTAAGTGTGTAGACCCTACGGGTTCGGGAGACACGCAGACATGACCGAGACGGCTCTCAGATCAATAACCAACAACGGTATCTGGATACCCATGTTGGCTCCCACATGCTCCTCGATGAAGTCATCGAATGAACCACGATGTCGAGAATTCAAGCAACCCCGTATACTATTCCCTTTGTCAAGCGGTACGTTACAAGCCCGAGACTCGATCGTCGGTATCCCAATACCTCGTTCAGTCTCGTTACCGGCAAGTCACTTTACTCGTACCGTAATGCATGATGCCGTGACCAAACACTTGGCCACTTTGAGCTCATTATGATGATGTATTACCGAGTGGGCCCAGAGATACCTCTCCGTCATACGGAGTGACAAATCCTAGTCTCGATCCGTGTCAACCCAACAGACACTTTTGGAGATACCTGTAGTGCACCTTTATAGTCACCCAGTTACGTTGTGACGTTTGGTACACCCAAAGCACTCCTACGGTATCCGGGAGTTACACGGTCTCATGGTCTAAGGAAGAGATACTTAACATTGAAAAGCCTCTAGCAAAACGTACTAGACGATTTTGTGCTATGCTTAGGATTGGGTCTTGTCCATCACATCATTCTCCTAATGATGTGATCCCGTTGTCAATGACATCTAATGTCCATAGTCAGGAAACCATGACTATCTGTTGACCAACGAGCTAGTCAACTAGAGGCTCACTAGGGACATGTTATGGTCTATGTATTCACACGTGTATTACGATTTCCGGATAATACAATTATAGCATGAATAAAAGACGATTATCATGAACAAGGAAATATAATAATAATGCTTTTATTATTGCCTCTAGGGCATATTTCCAACAGAAGTGTCTCCTCAAGCAACTCGGCAGAAATGCCCATGTCTACATGGATGATGTGGTGGTGAAGACGGAGAAGCATGGCATGCTGCTAGAAGAACTTAAGGATGCCTTTGAGAACCTGCACCGATTCTAGATCAAGCTCAACCCGGAGAAATGCGTCTTTGGAGTACCAGCCGGCCAGCTTCTCGGCTCTCTGGTCTCAGAGCGCGACATAGAGTGCAACCCTGTGAAGATCAAGGCCATTGAGAAAATGGAGGTGCCCACCTGATTGCTGGACGTGCAGAAATTCATTGGTTCCTAGCATCAATTAGCCGTTTCATCAGTCAGTTGGGCGAGAAGGCTCTTCCCCTGTACCAGCTCATGAAGAAGACCACTTTTTTCGAGTGGAACGACAAGGCGGACGAAGCATTTCTCCAACTCAAAAATATGTTGGCAACCCCGCCTATCCTGGCGGCTTCGACTGAGAAGGAGCCCATGCTCCTCTACATCGCAGCCACCAGTCGGGTTGTCAGTATAGTTATGGTGGTAGAACATAAAGAGGAGGGCAGAGCATTGCCGGTCCAGAGACCGGTATATTACTTGAGCGAAGTGTTGTCTGCCTCCAAGCAAAACTACCCACATTATGAGAAGATGTGCTACGGTGTGCACTTTGCTGCCAAGAAGCTGAAGCCTTACTTTCAAGAGCACCCAATAATTGTCGTCTGCACGGCTCCGCTTGCTGAGATCATTGGAAGCCGAGATGCTTCTGGCTGAGTGGACAAGTGGGCTATTGATCTGGCCCCTTACACCATCTACTACCAGCCTCGCACCGCCATCAAATCACAAGTGTTGGCTGACTTCCTCGTTGACTGGGCCGAGACCCACTACTTGCCGCCAGCGCTAGACTCAACCCATTGGCGGATGCATTTTGATGGTTCAAAAATGTGCACCGGTCTAGGAACCGGCGTCGTCCTCACCTCACCCAAGGGCGACAAGCTCAGATATGTGCTACAAGTCCATTTTGCCGCCTCCAACAATTTAGCCGAGTACGAGGCACTCATACACGGGCTCCGACTTGCCAAGGAACTCGGCATTCGCCGGATCCTGTGCTATGGTGACTCCGACTTGGTGGTCCAGCAGTCGTCAGACGACTGGGATGCCAAGGACGCGAACATGGCAAGCTACCGCTTCCTCGTGCAGCAACTCAGCGGATACTTTGACGGGTGCTAGTTCCTCCACGTGCCAAGAAATAACAATGAGCAAGCAGATGCCTTGGCACGGATCGGCTCCACCCGACAAACGATACCAGCCGGCATCGCCTTACGCCGCCTTCTCAAGCCGTCCATCAAGCCGTCCCCAGAATCAGATTCCATCTTCGTGTCGGCCCCTCCCGAAGCAGTCGGATCCGACTTAAGGGTCCCAGAAGCTAGCACGGGGACTTCAACAGGCGGCCCGGGGATTGCTGTAGCCGCACCCGGCTTGGGGACTCCAGAGCCCGGCCCGGGGATTCCAGCAGTCGGCCCGGGGACTTCTTCAGCTCAGCAGGCAGAAGTAGCTGCCAACCCACCGCCTCCCGGCCCAACCACCCTCATACAAGTCGCAGTCGTGGCAGTCGAAGAAATAGCAGCACCGTCCTGGGCTCAACCAATCCTCAAGTTTCTGGTGAACAAAGAATTGCCGACCGATGAGACCTCGGCCCGACAAGTGCAACAGCGGGCAGCAGCTTACACCATCGTCAATAGAGAGCTGGTACGGCGAAGTGTCACTGGCGTTTATCAGCGCTGCGTGGAGCCGGACAAAGGTCAAGGAATACTCAGGGATATCCACCAAGGCGAATGCGGTCACCACGCGGCTTCAAGATCACTTGTGTCCAAGGCTTTCCGCCATGGTTTCTTTTGGCCGGCTGCTCTGGAAGAAGCCAAAGAATTAGTTCAGAAGTGTCAAGGGTGCCAGAAGTTCCGCTCCAAGCCACATTTGCCGGCTTCTGCACTCAAGACCATTCCCATAGCTTGGCCCTTCGCTGTTTGGGGGCTGGATATGGTGGGGCCATTCAAGACGGCCCGTGGCGGCATGAATCATTTGCTTGTCGCTGTGGACAAATTCACCAAGTGGATAGAAGCAAAACCAATCAAGAAGCTGAACGGGCGGACTGCCGTGACTTTCAATGCTGACATCACCATGCGGTACGGCATACCACATAGCATCATCACCGACAACGGCACCAACTTCGCCAAAGGAGCCTTGGCTTGTTTCTGCGCAACGCAGGGCATCCGACTGGACTTAGCATTCGTTGCCCACCAGCAGTCAAACGGCCAAGTTGAGCGAGCAAACAGCCTCATTCTGTCCGGCATCAAGCCCCGACTGGTCGAGCCTCTGGAGCATTCGGCCGGCTGCTGGCTCGATGAGCTGCCGGCCGTCCTCTTGAGCTTGCACATGACCCCGAACAAATCAACCGACTTCACGCCCTTCTTCCTCGTCTATGGTGCTGAAGCTGTCATCCCGACGGACATAGAGTTCGACTCCCCAGGAGTCACCATGTACACCGAGGTGGATGCCAAGGAGGCACGAGAAGACGGCGTTGACTTGCTGGAGGAGTGTAATGCCCCGGATACAACTTTCCATATTCGTAACTCCGACTCTTGCCTTTTCTGGAGATGCTATATGATATTTCCTTCGTGGTTGGGTTTTTGTCGTTTGTTTTGCAATTTGTTCTTGTTATGCATCTCGTATCATGTCATCATTCGCATTGCATCGGCATCATTTTTATAAAACTTGCATCCGTTCGGGTTCCGCCGGTTCTCTCCGTTGTCCATTCCGAGCCCCGACACTCTCACATGCGCCCGCGGCACCTCCGAAATATTATTTTATAAGCGGCATAAAAATGTTCTCGGAATGGGTTGCAACTTGTCGTGCGGTCTTATTATAGTGTAGAAAGGCCGCCTGCCAAGTTTCGTCGCATTCAGAGTCCATTTGATAGCCCAACCATTAAATATATAGCGGCACCGTTGCCGGTACCTTCGTCGGACGTTTTCGGTCTCCGGAAACTGTTGCCGGGCTGCCTTCTCTTCTCTCTTCTCAACCCAACCCCCCTCCGCACAGCCCATCTAACCCGGCTTAAACCCCCCTCCAACCGGTGCCGTTGGATCGTCATCGGAGGCTCCGAAACCCCTCCAAAATCCCCCTAACCCTAGCCTTACCCTATATAAACACTCCTCCTTTCAATTTGGGCTACCCTAGACTTCCCCTACCCCTAGCCTCCTCCCACCTCGAAGCCACCGCCGCCAGCCACAGCCAGCCACTTGTCGCTGCCACTTGGCCTCCTCCCGTGCCGCCACCTCGCCACCCAGACGCGCCCGCGGCCAACCCGGACGCGCCACGTCGCCCCAACCAGCATCCACCGCCGCGTCCCGCGAAGCCCACTGGGAGACCGCCCCGGGCCGCGACCGGGCCCAACCTCGTGCGCCCCTGACCCCTCGCCCGCTCGCCCGCTTCCCCTCGTCGTCCCCTCATCCTTGCGCTCCGGCCACCAGGGGCCTCGCCGGAGCAGGAACACCCGACCCCGCCACCTCGCAGCCTCGTCGCCGGCGAGCAACCAGGTCGCCGCCTCCCTCTCTCCCCCGTCTCTCCCTCTAGTATCTCTCTCTCTTAGATCTCTCTCTCCCCTTGCAGGAGCGCCACCGTCGCCAGGAACCGTCTTGACCCGACGAGCCGCTACCGGATCCGTCCTCTGCTCCCTCCCCCGCGTCCATTCCCGACCTCCACGCCCGTCGCCGTCGCCGAGAGGACCTCCTGCCGCCGGTCTTCTTCTGTGTTGGAGGGTGATCGAGGCAGCGCTCGCTGCCGTTGACCGCGCCACCGCCGTGCTGGTCAGCTGCGTGGGCTGCCAGCCGCGCCAAGCCCCAGCCCACCAGATCTGCCGGCCTGCCAGGCCTCTCCTCCAGCCGGGCCTCAGCCCATGGGTGAGCTGCCCCAGTGCCTCCCTTTTTTTTCCTTCTGCCGGGCCTATTCCAGTGGTTTCGGCCCGCATAGGTTTTTTTTAGCATCTGTGAATTTGTCTAATTATCCAGCGATTTACAGATTTGCAGAAAAGTGCCTAGTCTTCATGCATTTAATAACTCATCAACCATGCATCGGATTAAAATGGTTTAAACATGTAAATTGCTTAGAATTTTGTGTAGATTAATAATATGCCATTTTCATACATGTTTAAAATGTTTTAATTGATGTTTGCATTAATTTGCTAATATGCCATGTTAAAATGATTTATTTCGTAACTAAATAACCGTAACTCTATTTTAAATAAACGTTATATGTAAATGGGGTGGAAAAATGCGTAGATTAACATGGTGAACTTTATTTTCCTGTTTAACAACAATAAAAATTGTGTTTAGGGCAGAACAGTACCGAATCTAAAATATGCATATGGGGATTTTCCGGAATTGTTGTTTGTTATTTCCGGCCTCATTTAAACTTGCCTAAATAGTTAGTTTACTTATGTTTCACCTCTTGCCATGTTTAACAACATTTAACATGGTTGTGTACCTAAACGAGAGCGAACTAAATAACTCGAATGTGGTGTTTTGTCAGTATGCAACTCGTTGCATATTGAGCTCCATTTAACTTGTAGTATTGTTTGTTGCACTTTGTCATACCATGCCTCGTTAAACCGGACATGCATCATACTTGATTGTGCATCATGCCATGTTTTTGCTTGTGCATTTACCATGTTGTTTGTTTCTTTCCGGTGTTGCTCCTTAGTTCCAGTAATGTTGCGATTGTGAGGATTCGTTCGACTACGTCCGTTCGTCTTCTTCATGGACTCGTTCTTCTTCCTTGCGGGATTTCAGGCAAGATGACCGCTACCCTGGATCTCACTACTATCATTGCTATGCTAGTTGCTTCATTCTATCGCTATGTTGCGTTACCTATCTTTTGCTCATCAAGCCTCCCAAATTGCCATGAACCTCTAACCTTTGACACCCTTCCTAGCAAACCGTTGCTTGGCTATGTTACCGCTTTGCTCAGCCCTCTTATAGCGTTGCTAGTTGCAGGTGAAGTTGAAGATTTCTCCATGGTGGACAGGATTGGTTGGGATATCACAATATCTCTTATATTATTAATGCATCTATATACTTGGTAAAGGGTGGAAGGCTCGGCCTTTTGCCTGGTGTTTTGTTCCACTTTTGCCGCCCTAGTTTCCGTCATACCGGTGTTATGTTCCCGGATTTTGCGTTCCTTACGCGGTCGGGTGATTTATGGGACCCCCTTGATAGTTCGCTTTGAATAAAACTCCTCCAACAAGGCCCAACATTGACTTTTACCATTTGCCTCAGCACCACCTACTTTTCCCTTGGGAGTCGCTCTCTCGAGGGTCATCTTTATTATAGCCCCCCCGGGCCAGTGCTTGTCTAAGTGTTGGTCCGAACTAGAGCCCTTTGCAGCGCCCCCTCAGGGAAACTTGAGGTCTGGTTTTAGTTGTACGGATTGCTCATCCGGTGTTGCCCTGAGAACGAGATATGTGCAGCTCCTATCGGGATTGTCGGTGCATCGGGCAGCTTTGCTGGTCTTGTTTTACCATTGTCGAAATGTCTTGTAAACCGGGATTCCAAGTCTGATCGGGTCTTCCTGGGAGAAGGTCTATTCCTTCGTTGATCGCGAGAGCTTGTCATGGGCTAAGTTGGGACACCCCTGCAGGGTATAATCTTTCGAAAGCCGTGCCTGCGGTTATTGGCAGATGGGAATTTGTTAATGTCCGGTTGTAGATAACTTGACACCAGATCCGAATTAAAATACATCAACCGCGTGTGTAGCCGTGATGGTCTCTTCTCGGCGGAGTCCGGGAAGTGAACACGGTCTTTGGGTTATGTTTGACGTAAGTAGGAGTTCAGGATCACTTCTTGATCATTATTAGTTGACGACCGTTCTGCTTGCTCTCTTCTCGCTCTTATTTGCGTATGTTAGCCACCATATCATGCTTAGCCACTGCTGCAGCCTCACCACTTTACCCCTTCCTTTCCCTTTAAGCTTTGCTAGTCTTGATACCCATGGTAATGGGATTGCTGAGTCCTCGTGGCTCACAGATTACTACAACAACAGATGCAGGTACAGGTTATTCGATGATCATGACGCGAGAGCGATGCTTGCTTGCGTTGAGTTCTTCTTCTGCTTTGATCAGGGGATAGGTTCCAGGTCGGCAGCCTGGGCTAGCAGGGTGGATGTCGTTTGAGTTTCTGTTTGTGATTCATCCGTAGTCGGATGATGCTCTTATGTATTGTGATGTTGTATTCATGTGGCATTGTATGCCTTATGTATGTATCCCCATGTATTATGTAATGTTGATGTAATGATATCCACCTTGCAAAAGCGTTTCAATATGCAGGTCTATCCTTGGTGGGACCTTCGAGTTCCTTTTGGATAGGGTCGCATATTGGGCGTGACAAGTTGGTATCAGAGCCTCGACCGACCATAGGAGCCCCCTTGATTGTTTGCCGTTGTTGAGTCTAGAAGAAAACTATTTTGAGTCTTAGGATTATATATATCGGAGAGTAGGATTCTTTTTACTCCTGAGCCCCTTCGTCGCTCTGGTGAGGACTCTTGACGTAGATGTTTTGTCTTTCCTCTCCTCAAATTTCACTAATTTTTTTTAGGATCACGCGGGTATCTTGGAATCGTTCCGATGGTTTTGTGACGAGAACATTGTTCTTGGTGCCTCCTGTCTATTTATGTGGCTTTGACCCGGGGAGTTGAGCTCCAAGGTGTTGTCGTCACAATTTTATCGTTGCAGTTCTGGAATACCCGAGCTTTGCCGACATCGAAAATCTCTTTTGTACAGTTGTTGGTGAGATAACCCCGATAACCCAGTACTGGGGCGAGCTCGGGAGTATTGCCATAACTCGTATAACGGATGCTTTTCGAAGGTTGAGGTACACGATTTCCGAAGGTTTCTTGGTTATGTGTTGACGGATGGATACAGCTTGGATGTAGGTATTGTTAGTTTGGGTGAGATATATTACTTCCCCTGTATCCCCAACACCAGATTGCATAACCATAAAGTTTCGGGAGTTTTATAGGTGGGAATTCAAGTAGCTCCTAGAATATCTTTTCGACAGATGCATGATATGAGATTGGGGTTCGACGTCTGGTGGTCCGCCTTTCCATGGTCGTTTTTACAGTGGTCTCGTTGTGTCTTAAAGAACCCTTGGCTATGCTGGTTCGAGGACACTTCGTATGTCATGTGCACTGCCTTGTACATGATGGTGATGTACACTCGAGCCCGTGTGGGCTCCACCATGAAAACTTCGGACGGAATCTCTATCATATGTTTGTTCCGGCTTATTCTGCAAGCCAAATCCTTTGTTTTGTTTTATTTTGGTATTCGAGTTGCTTCAAAGTCAAGTGTTGATTCCATACCTTTCAAGTGGTGTTCTCGTATTTCTATGGGAGTACTAATCCTTTTGATCATCTAGATGGTCATGTCAATTCTTTTCAACCGGTGCGCTTCTCTTCGAGATGATCCCATCATTCTCCCCATCCGCAAGATCAACTCTAAGTTTTCTCAACAGTGTTTGTTCCATTTTCCCCAAGTTGTCTTTGTTTTCCCGCCCTCCCACCCTTTTTCTTCAAGGACTCATATATTTTAATTAAGTATCCATTTACTCATGTGAAGTCTCTTCACTCTTTTCAATCAATGTTCTTATCCGGTGATTTCCCAAGAAGATGCTCAACAATTTTAAGTTCATCAATCTTCATTCTCGTATTCTTCTCCGGTGGATCCAATTCAAGCTTTCGATATTCATCATATTCCTTTCCTCGTTTCAATTGCTTTTTCATACCGGTGCACCTCTTAATCTTTCACTTCTCGCTATTCATGTGTTCCAGAGTGTTGAAGATATCTCAGAAGATTTGTGTTTCCATTCTTAATCCGTTCAAGCTATTTGGAGATTATTATCTCATTCAAGTCATTTAATTCAACCGGTGCAATCTCTCCTTAAAATCATTTCCAACGGTGTTTTCTTTTGAGTGGGCCCTAACCCACAGGTCTTTTCCCAGGATCTTACCTGACTCTTCTAATTATTCTGGAGCCATTCCTAATTCTTTTCAAAGTGTGACGTAAGAATGAATTCTCATCAGTCACATGCCTTTTCCAAGATCGATTTCAAATCATTTCATTGTTGGCTCAACCTCTTCGCTTGTCATCATACCGGAGTATCTCAGTAATTTTGCTGGTGTTCCTTGTCGTCATTCTCAACATTTGAAGACCGAAGAAGAGTTTCTCTTAAATCTTGCTCCATTCTCTTCAAGATTCATGGTTCTAGCTTCATGTTATCCTCATAATTGTTTTGATTGTGACAATTCTTTTCTTACCATCCGGAGCATTTCATGAGTTGTTTTCATTTCTTTCCTCCGAAGGCCATCATGTCATAATTCTTCATTCTCAGAATTCAGCTCTCGTTATCCAAATCTTACCAGTGCACTGCTCAAGTACCCTCTAATCAGCTCGTGATCTCTTTGTTCTCTTGTATCAAATCCTCTCAAGTATCTTCAATCTTTCCGGTGAATTGTGCCTTTGCTATGGTCTTTTTCAATTCTTTCGATGGTTCGTTCAAGATTTCACTTTCTTTGTTATCGTATCAATTCTTCCATTCTTTCGTTGTTTCAACCCCACCGGTGGTTCCATCAAGACCTTCCTTAAGTTTGCGCTATATCTCTCTTAACCCTTTCTATGAGAATAAGTAGTATGCCAAATCTGTTGCTTGTCATCAATTAAATTTGAAGAAGGATAAGCATACAATAAATCTTATTCTTATTTCCTCGAGGTGATTCAATTCTTTTCTTCCGAAGATTATTCATGATGAATAAATTCTTGCGTACAAGTGATTCATCTTTCTTTCCGGAGTTGGTCATCATATCACATTCTTGGTTCGAGATGCTTCATCTTTTCTTTTCCGGAGTTCCAAGTTTTCTGCATTATCTCGTCGCGAAGCTCCATCTAAATCATTGCAAGGCTTCACCTTGTGTTTCCAACTTCTCTTTCTTTCTATCATCCTTTCATTACTGGAGTTCTTCATGGAGGCGCTGCATGATGGTTCATCAAGGATTCTTTTCATTCTTCAATTGTTCTTCAAGATTTCTCTCGAAGTTATGACCCGCTAAGCTATACTCTAAAAATTAAACATGGTGCTAAACACATTTTTTGTTTTGGGGAGTTCAAGCATTCTTCATCTTGCATTTCGAAGTGCAATTCGTTCTACCTTATCATTTGAGGTGGTGTTATGTCACTCTTGACAATTTCCTTCATGTTTCATGATTCATATTGTTGTCAACAACGAGGTATTTTAAATCCATCAATCTCTTTGTTGGAGTTATCTTGTGTCATATTTCAGCTAAAGCCTTCCCTAAGGAATGTTGCTATTGTGGTGATTATCAATGGTCCAAGTTATCTCTCAATCATCTCGGTGGAAGAAGTTTTTCATCTCGTTGGTGTTATCATTTCTATTATTTGTTTCCGTACTGGCAGAATTTCGCCTTCAATTGTGGGAACTTTTTCATAAGCCCACTACTAGCTTATTCTTTTCGTTGTTGGTTTTCCAACAACCCCATTGTAACTATCTTGGAAGGGTGCTTTCCAAGCTCATTTGTGGCACAAGTTGTCATTTTCTTCTCCGCCCCTTTATCCCAACAATCTAGCTTCTATTCTTTCGTTCCGAAGGCATTGTGATGTTGCTCTTTTCACTCATCATCTTGCTTTGGCAAGATCATGTTCTTCTCCTTGCTTCTCCATTTAACCGGAGTGTGGTGTCATCTCTTCAAGTTCTTTTCATATTATCAAGTTTTGCCTATCGTTTCAATCGGAGTGCTGTCTGAAATCCTTCTTACCCCTTGTGCCATTCGTTCAATAGTTCCGGAGGCAGTGTGTTGTTGATTTCATCAAGTATCTTCCCTTCTTCTCAAGTTCATGTTCTATTCCTTCCATGTTCAACCGGAGTGCTGTCAAAATTATATCATTCTTATTCATTCTTATCTCATTTCAACCAGAGTGGTTTCAATTCCTTCTTGTCCATTAAACTCTTGATTCATGTCTTCGTAACCTTCAAGATCTCGTAATGTTCCTTGTTCCTATTTTCTAACAGATTGTTTGCAATCTTGTTCATCTTCGTTGTTTTCTTTCTTTCATATTTCTCAACCTCTCAAGGTTCGTGGTTTCACTCATTCGTCAAAGAAGAAACTTAGCTTTACCTCTTCTCTTCCTCTTCCGTTTTCCCTCCGGTGCCATCCTAGATCTCGGGACGAGATCCTCTCATAGTGGTGGAGTGTTGTAACGCCCCGAATACAACTTTCCATATTCGTAACTCCGACTCTTGCCTTTTCCGGAGATGCTATATGATATTTCCTTCGTGGTTGGGTTTTTGTCGTTTGTTTTGCATTTTGTTCTTGTTATGCATCTCGTATCATGTCATCATTCACATTGCATCGGCATCATTTTCATAAAACTTGCATCCGTTCGGGTTCCGCCGGTTCTCTCCGTTGTCCATTCCGAGCCCCGACACTCTCACACGCGCCCGCGGCACCTCCGAAATATTATTTTATAAGCGGCATAAAAATATTCTCGGAATGGGTTGCAACTTGTCGTCCGGTCTTATTATAGTGTAGACAGGCCGCCTGCCAAGTTTCGTCGCATTCGGAGTCCATTTGATAGCCCAACCGTTAAATATATAGCGGCACTGTTGCCGGTACCTTCGTCGGACGTTTTCGGTCTCCGGAAACTGTTGCTGGGCTGCCTTCTCTTCTCTCTTCTCAACCCAACCCCCCTCCGCACAGCCCATCTAACCCGGCTTAAACCCCCCGTCCGACCGGTGCCGTTGGATCGTCATCGGAGGCTCCGAAACACCTCCTAAATCCCCCTAACCCTAGCCTTACCCTATATAAACACCCCTCCTTCCAATTTGGGCTACCCTAGCCTTCCCCTACCCCTAGCCTCCTCCCACCTCGAAGCCACCGCCGCCAGCCACAGCCAGCCACTTGTCGCCACCACTTGGCCTCCTCCCGCGCCTCCACCTCGCCGCCCAGACGCGCCCGCGGCCAACCCGGACGCGCCACGTCGCCCCAACCAGCATCCACCGCCGCGGACCGCGAAGCCCACGGGGAGACCGCCCCGGGCCGCCACTGGGCCCAACCCCGTGCGCCCCTGACCCCTCGCCCGCTCACCCGCTTCCCCTCGTCGTCCCCTCGTCCTTGCGCTCCGGCCACCATGGGCCTCGCCGGAGCAGGAACACCCGACCCCGCCACCTCGCAGCCTCGTCGCCGGCGAGCAACCAGGTCGCCGCCTCCCTCTCTCTCCCATCTCTCCCTCTGGTATCTCTCTCTCTCTTAGATCTCTCTCTCCCCTTGCAGGAGCGCCGCCGTCGCCAGGAACCGTCTTGACCCGACGAGCCGCTGCCGGATCCGTCCTCTGCTCCCTCCCCCGCGTCCATTCCTGACCTCCGCTCCCGTCGCCGTCGCCGAGAGGACCTCCTGCCGCCGGTCTTCTTCTGCGTTGGAGGGTGATCGAGGCAGCGCTCGCTGCCGTTGACCGCGCCGCCGCCGTGCTGGTCAGCTGCGTGGGCTGCCAGCCGCGCCAAGCCCCAGCCCACCAGATCGGCTGGCCTGCCAGGCCTCTCCTCCAGCCGGGCCTCAGCCCATGGGTGAGCTGCCCCAGCGCCTCCCTTTTTTTCCTTCTGCTGGGCCTGTTCTAGTGGTTTCGGCCCGCGTAGGGTTTTTTAGCATCTGTGAATTTGTCTAATTATCCAGCGATTTACAGATTTGCAGAAAAGTCCCTAGTCTTCACGCATTTAATAACTCATCAACCATGCATCGGATTAAAATGGTTTAAACATGTAAATTGCTTAGAATTTTGTGTAGATTAATAATATGCCATTTTCATCCATGTTTAAAATGTTTTAATTGATGTTTGCATTAATTTGCTAGTATGGCATGTTAAAATGATTTATTTCGTAACTAAATAACCGTAACTCTGTTTTAAATAAACGTTATATGTAAATGGGGTGGAAAAATGCCTAGATTAACATGGTGCACTTTATTTTCCTATTTAACAAAAATAAAAATTGTGTTTAGGGCAGAACAGTACCGAATCTAAAATATGCATATGGGGATTTTCCAGAATTGTTGTTTGTTATTTCCGGCCTCATTTAAACTTGCCTAAATAGTTAGTTTACTTATGTTTCACCTCTTGCCATGTTTAACAACATTTAACATGGTTGTGTACCTAAACGAGAGCGAACTAAATAACTCGAATGTTGTGTTTTGTCAATATGCAACTCGTTGCATATTGAGCTCCATTTAACTTGTAGTATTGTTTGTTGCACTTTGTCATACCATGCCTCGTTAAAGCAGACATGCATCATACTTGATTGTGCATCATGCCATGTTTATGCTTGTGCATTTACCATGTTGTTTGTTTCTTTCCGGTGTTGCTCCTTAGTTCCAGTAATGTTGCGATTGTGAGGATTCGTTCGACTACGTCCGTTCGTCTTCTTCATGGACTTGTTATTCTTCCTTGCGGGATTTCAGGCAAGATGACCGCTACCCTGGATCTCACTACTATTATTGCTATGCTAGTTGCTTTGTTCTATCTCTATGCTGCGTTACCTATCTTTTGCTCATCAAGCCTCCCAAATTGCCATGAACCTCTAACCTTTGACACCCTTCCTAGCAAACCGTTGCTTGGCTATGTTACCGCTTTGCTCAGCCCTCTTATCGCGTTGCTAGTTGCAGGTGAAGTTGAAGATTTCTCCATGGTGGACAGGATTTTGGTTGGGATATCACAATATCTCTTATATTATTAATGCATCTATATACTTGGTAAAGGGTGGAAGGCTCGGCCTTTTGCCTGGTGTTTTGTTCCACTTTTGCCGCCCTAGTTTCCGTCATACCGGTGTTATGTTCCCGGATTTTGCGTTCCTTACGCGGTCGGGTGATTTATGGGACCCCCTTGATAGTTCGCTTTGAATAAAACTCCTCCAGCAAGGCCCAACATTGACTTTTACCATTTGCCTCAGCACCACCTACTTTTCCCTTGGGAGTCGCTCTCTCGAGGGTCATCTTTATTATAGCCCCCCCGGGCCAGTGCTTGTCTAAGTGTTGGTCCGAACTAGAGCCCTTTGCAGCGCCCCCTCAGGGAAACTTGAGGTCTAGTTTTAGTTGTACGGATTGCTCATCCGGTGTTGCCCTGAGAACGAGATATGTGCAGCTCCTATCGGGATTGTCGGCGCATCGGGCGGCTTTGCTGGTCTTGTTTTACCATTGTCGAAATGTCTTGTAAACCGGGATTCCGAGTCTGATCGGGTCTTCCTGGGAGAAGGTCTATTCCTTTGTTGATCGCGAGAGCTTGTCATGGGCTAAGTTGGGACACCCCTGCAGATGGGAATTTGTTAATGTCCGGTTGTAGATAACTTGACACCAGATCCGAATTAAAACGCATCAACCGCGTGTGTAGCCGTGATGGTCTCTTCTCGACGGAGTCCGGGAAGTGAACACGATCTTTGGGTTATGTTTGACGTAAGTAGGAGTTCAGGATCACTTCTTGATCATTATTAGTTGACGACCGTTCTGCTTGCTCTCTTCTCGCTCTTATTTGCGTATGTTAGCCACCATATCATGCTTAGCCGCTGCTGCAGCCTCACCACTTTACCCCTTCCTTTCCCTTTAAGCTTTGCTAGTCTTGATACCCATGGTAATGGGATTGCTGAGTCCTCGTGGCTCACAGATTACTACAATAACAGATGCAGGTACAGGTTATTCGATGATCATGACGCGAGAGCAATGCTTTCTTGCGTTGAGTTCTTCTTCTGCTTCAATCAGGGGATAGGTTCCAGGTCGGCAGCTTGGGCTAGCAGGGTGGATGTCGTTTGAGTTTCTGTTTGTGATTCATCCGTAGTCGGATGATGCTCTTATGTATTGTGATGTTGTATTCATGTGGTATTGTATGCCTTATGTATGTATCCCCATGTATTATGTAATGTTGATGTAATGATATCCACCTTGCAAAAGTGTTTCAATATGCGGGTCTATCCTTGGTGGGACCTTCGAGTTCCTTTTGGATAGGGTCGCATATTGGGCGTGACAAGGAGGGCCGGCTGTTGGCACTCAGCCGGTCAGCCATCTACCAGCAGAGTCTGCGCCGGTACTACAACCGCAAGGTGAAGACAAGATCCTTCCAAGAGGGAGACCTTGTGCTCCGGCTGATCCAGCGAATAGCCGGCCAGCACAAGCTCTCGCTACCTTGGGAAGGCCCTTTCATCATCAGCAAGGTGTTAGGCAACGATTCCTACTATCTGATCGATGCCCAAAAGCCCAGAGCACGCAAAAGAGATGATTCAGGCAAGGAGACGGAGAGGCCATGGAATGCAAACCTCCTCCGAAGGTTTTACAATTGAGGGCAGAATGTATCACGCTACCTTTTGTATTATGTACGAAGATTCCGGGTCCCCCGATAAGAACTCGGGGACTACCCTCTTTTATCTATATGATAAGTGTTATGCCCATGAGTATGCATTATTTTATTTCCGCCTGGCACCGGGTTCGAACAGTCGGCCCAGGGGCTCGCCGCCTTCTACTATATGCCGCTTCCTGCAGCCGGACAAGTAGTGTGTTGGCACCAAAAACTTCCCTTGTTAGAAGCTGCAGCTCACAGAGCGACTACTTGGCGGGCAGGGGTTGCAAAACAGTGCCCACACGAAAAACGACTAAGGAAAAAACGCATATAGCTGAGGCCGGCACCGCGCCCGTTTGGCCGGCTGTCGAGTAGCCGGTTGATACGTCCATTTTGCATCATGCTTTTATATCAATATTTATTGCATTATGGGTTGTTATTACACATTATATCTCAATACTTATGGCTATTCTCTCTTATTTTACAAGGTTTACCATGAAGAGGGGGAATGCCGACAGCTGGAATTCTGGCTGGAAAAGGAGCAAACGTTGGAAACCTATTCTTTCGGAAACTCCACGAAACCACCTTTTGGATTTATTAAGAGTTTATGAGCGAAAGAAATAGGCTAGGGGGCCCACACCCTGTCCAGGAGACAACCCCCCTATAGGGCGCGCCTCCTATCTCCTGGGCCCCCTGGTGGGCCTCCGACGACCATCTTCTGCTATATGAAGGGTTTTGTCCTGGAAAAATTCATGGGCAAGCTTACGGGACGAAACTCCGCCGCCATGAGGCGGAACCTTGGCGGAATCAATCTAGGGATCCAGCGGAGCTGTTCTGCCGGGGACACTTCCCTCCGGGAGGGGGAAATCATCACCAACGTCATCACCAACGATCCTCTCATCGGGAGGGGGTCAATCTCCATCAACATCTTCACCAGCACCATCTCCTCTCAAACCCTAGTTCATCTCTTGTATCCAATCTTGTATCCAAAACCACAAATTGGTACCTGTGGGTTGCTAGTAGTGTTGATTACTCCTTGTAGTTGATACTTATTGGTTTACTTGGTGGAAGATTATATGTTCAGATCCTTAATGCATATTATTACACCTCTCATTATGAACATGATTATGCTTTGTGAGTAGTTACTTTAGGTCCTGAGGACATGGGTGAAGTCTTGCTATTAGTAGTCATGTGAATTTGGTATTCGTTTGATATTTTCATGAGATGTATGTTGTCTCTCCTCTAGTGGTGTTATGTGAACGTCGACTACATGACACTTCACCATTATTTGGGCCTAGAGTAAGGCATAGGGAAGTAATAAGTAGATGATGGGTTGCTAGAGTGACAGAAGCTTAAACCCTAGTTTATGCGTTGCTTCGTTAGGGGTTCATATGGGCCCATATGTTTAATGTTGTGGTTAGGTTTACCTTAATACTCCTTTTTGTAGTTGCGGACGCTTGCAATAGGGGTTAATCATAAGTGGGATGCTTGTCCAAGTTAGGGCAGTACCCAAGTGTCGGTCTACCCACATATCAAATTATCAAAGTACCGAACGAGAATCTTACGAACGTGATGAAACTAGCTTGACGATAATTCTCAATGTGTCCTCGGGAGCTTCTTCCTTATTATTAGAATTTGTCCAGGCTTATCCTTTGCTACGTAAAGGATTGGGCCACCTTGCTGCACTTTATTTACTTTATTTACTTTTGCTTGTTACTATTTATCTTATCACAAAACTATCTATCACCTACTATTTCAGTGCTTGCAGAGAAAACCTTACTGAAAACCGCTTATCATTTCCTTCTGCTCCTCGTTGGGTTCGACACTCTTACTTATTGAAAAGACTACGATAGATCCCCTACACTTGTGGGTCATCAAGACTCTTTTCTGGCACCGTTGTCGGGGAGCGTAGCGCTCTTGGTGAGTGGAACTTGGTAAGGAAACATTTATATAGTGTGCTGAAATTTTCTGTTACTTGTCACTATGGAAACTAATCCTTTGAGTGGCTTGTTTGGGGTATCTTCACCCCAACCGGAAGAGCAAAGAGATGCTCCTCAACCTACTGAACTTTATGAAAATATTCACTTTGAGATTCCTTCGGGTATGATAGAAAAACTGTTAGCTAATCCTTTTGCAGGAGATGGAACTTTGCATTCCGACTTACACCTTATCTTTGTGGATGAAGTTTGTGGATTATTTAAGCTTGCAGGTATTCCTGATGATGTTGTCAAAAGGAAGGGCTTCCCTTTATCTTTGAAGGGAGATGCAATGACATGGTATAGGCTATGTGATGATACGAGATCTTGGAATTATAAGTGATTGAAATTGGAATTTCACCAGAAGTTCTATCCTATGCATCTTGTTCATCGTGATCGTAATTACATATATAATTTCTGGCCTCGCGAAGGAGAAAGCATCGCTCAAGCTTGGGGGAGGCTTAAGTCAATGTTATATTCATGCCCCAATCATGATCTCTCTCGGGAAATGATTATTCAGAATTTTTATGCTCGGCTTTCTCTTGATAATCGCACCTTGCTCGATACTTCCTGTGTTGGTTCCTATATGCTGAAGACTATTGATTTCAAATGGGACTTATTGGAAAGAATTAAACGCAACTCTGAAGATTGGGGTTCCGACAATGGTAAGGAGTCAGGTATGACACCTAAGTTTGATTGTGTTAAATCTTTTATGGATACCGATGCTTTCCATTGATTTAGCTCTAAGTATGGACTTGACTCTGAGATAGTAGCTACTTTTTGTGAAACTTTTGCTGCTCACGTTGATCTCCCTAAAGAGAAGTGGTTTAAATATAATCCTCCTGTTGAAGTGAAAGTAATTGCACCTATTACAGTCGAAGAAAAGACTATTACATATAGTGATCCTATTGTTCCTACTACTTATGTCGAAAAATCTCCTTTTCATGTTAGGATAAAAGATCATGTTAAAGCCTCGACTGTTGTTTGTAAGAGTAATACTAGGACTTATACACCTCCTGAGCAAATTAATGTTGAACCTAGTATTGCTATGATTAAAGATCTCTTGTATGAAGACTTAGATGGGCATGTTATTTCTTTCATGGGTGAAACTGCTAATATTGCTAGACCCAATACTAAGACACGTAGACCTGTTATAGACACGCCTGTTATTTCTGTTAAAATAGGAGATCATTGTTATCATGGCTTATGTGATATGGGTGCTAGTGCTAATGCGATACCTTATGATCTTTATAAAGAAATTATGCATGATATTGCACCAGTTGAATTAGAAGATATTGATGTTACAATTAAGCTTGCTAACACGGACACCATTAAACCTATTGGGATTGTAAGAGATGTTGAAGTCTTGTGTGGAAAGATTAAATACCCTGCTGATTTTCTTGTTCTCGGTTCCCCACAAGATGATTTTTGTCCCATTATTTTTGGTAGACCTTTCCTGCATACTGCTAGTGCTAAGATTGATTGTGAAAAGAATATTGTCACTGTTGGCTTAGATGGTATGTCTCATGAGTTTAATTTCGCTAAGTTTAGTAGACAACATCGTGAAAAGGAACCATCTAGTAAAGATGAGATCATTGGTCTTGCTTCCATTGATATTCCTCCAACTGATCCGTTAGAACAATATTTGCTAGACCATGAAAATGATATGTTTATGAAGGAAAGGGAAGAAATAGATGAAGTGTTCCTTAAACAAGAACCTATGCTAAAACATAATCTTCCCGTTGAAATTCTTGGGGATCCCCCTCCACCCAAGGGTGATCCCGTGTTTGAACTCAAACCCTTACCTGATAATCTCAAGTATGCTTATCTTGGTGAAAAAGAAATATATCCTGTTATTATTAGTGCTAACCTTTCAGAGAAAGAAGAAGAAAGATTATTGAAAACTCTGAAGAAGCACCGAGCTGCTATTGGATATACCCTGGATGATCTCAAGGGCATTAGTCCCACATTATGTCAACACAAAATTTCAGTGGAGAAAGATGCCAAACCTGTTAGAGATCCTCAAAGACGAACTAATCCCAAAATGAAGGAAGTGATGAGAAAGGAGATACTAAAACTCCTTGAGGCAGGTATTATTTATCCCGTTGCTAATAGTGAATGGGTAAGCCCTGTCCATTGTGTCCCTAAAAAGGGAGGTATTACCGTTGTTCCTAATGATAAAGATGAATTGATCCCGCAAGGAATTATTACAGGCTATAGGATGGTAATTGATTTCCGTAAGTTAAACAAAGCCACTAAGAAAGATCATTACCCTTTACCTTTTATTGATCAAATGCTAGAAAGGCTATCCAAACACACACATTTTTGCTTTCTAGATGGTTATTCTGGCTTCTCTCAAATACCTGTGTCAGCGGGGGATCAATCTAAAACTACTTTTACTTGCACTTTTGGTACTTTTGCTTATAGACGTATGCCTTTTGGTTTATGTAATGCACCTGCTACCTTTCAAAGATGCATGATGGCTATATTTTTTTATTTTTGTGAAAATATTTGTGAGGTATTCATGGATGACTTCTCCGTCTATGGATCCTCTTTTGATGATTGTTTGAGCAACCTTGATCGAGTTTTGCAGAGATGCAAAGACACCAGTCTCGTCCTGAATTGGGAAAAGTGTCACTTTATGGTTAATGAAGGCACTGTCTTGGGGCACACGATCTCCGAGAGAGGTATTGAAGTTGATAAAGCCAAAGTTGATGCTATTGAAAAGATGCCATGTCCTAAGGACATAAAAGGTATAAGAAGTTTCCTTGGTCATGCTGGTTTTTATAGGAGGTTCATTAAGGACTTTTCTAAAATCTCTAGGACTCTGACTAATTTATTGCAAAAAGATATTCCTTTTGTCTTTGATGATGATTGTGTAGAAGCATTTGAAACACTTAAGAAAGCTTTGATCACAGCACCTATTGTTCAGCCACCTGATTGGAATTTGCCTTTTGAAATTATGTGCGATGCTAGTGATTATGCTATAGGTGCTATTCTAGGGCAAAGAGTCGATAAGAAATTGAATGTTATCCAGTATGCTAGTAAGACTCTTGATACTGCCCAGAGAAATTATGCTACCACTAAAAAAGAATTCTTAGCAGTTGTGTTTGCATGTGATAAGTTTAGACCTTATATTGTTGATTCCAAAGTTACTATTCACACTGATCACGCTGCTATTAAATATCTTATGGAAAAGAAAGATGCTAAGCCTAGACACATTAGATGGGTTCTCTTGCTCCAAGAATTTGACTTGCATATTATTGATAGAAAGGGAGCTGAGAACCCCGTTGCAGACAACTTGTCTAGGATAGAGAATGTTCTTGATGACCCACTGCCTATTAATGATAGTTTTCCTGATGAACAATTAGCGGTTGTCAATGCTTCTCGTACTTCTCCTTGGTATGCTGACTATGCTAATTAGATTGTTGCTAAATATATACCGCCTAGTTTCACATACCAGCAAAAGAAAAAGTTCTTTTATGATTTAAGACATTACTTTTGGGATGATCCACACCTTTATAAAGAAGGAGTAGATGGTGTTATTAGACGTTGTGTGCCTAAGCATAAACAGGAACAAATCCTATGCAAATGTCACTCTGAATCCTATGGAGGACACCACGCTGGAGATAGAACTACACACAAGGTACTACAATCTGGTTTTTATTGGCCTACTCTCTTCAAAGATGCTCGTAAGTTTGTCGTATCTTGTGATGAATGTCAAAGAATAGGTAACATTAGCAGACGTCAAGAAATGCCTATGAATTATTCTCTTGTTATTGAACCATTTGATGTTTGGGGCTTTGATTATATGGGACCTTTTCCTGCCTCCAATGGTTATACACATATTTTAGTTGCTGTTGATTACGTTACTAAGTGGGTAGAAGCTATTCCAAATAGTAGTGCTGATCATAACACTTCTATTAAAATGCTTAAAGAAGTTATTTTTCCGAGGTTTGGAGTTCCTAGATATCCTATGACTGATGGTGGTTCACACTTTATTCATGGTGCTTTCCATAAGATGCTTGCTAAGTATGATGTCAATCATAGAATTGCATCTCCTTATCACCCGCAGTCTAATGGTCAAGTAGAGCTGAGCAATAGAGAGCTCAAATTAATTTTGCAAAAGACTGTGAATAGATCTAGAAAGAATTGGTCCAAAAAACTTGATGATGCATTATGGGCCTATAGAACTGCATACAAAAATCCTATGGGTATGTCTCCTTATAAGATGGTTTATGGAAAAGCATGTCATTTACCTCTTGAACTTGAACATAAAGCATATTGGGCTATTAAAGAGCTCAATTATGACTTCAAACTTGCTGGTGAGAAGAGGTTGTTGGATATTAGCTCACTTGATGAATGGAGAACCCAGGCTTATGAGAATGCCAAGCTCTTCAAAGAAAAAGTCAAACGCTGGCATTATAAGAGGATACAAAAGCGCGAGTTTAACGTAGGAGATTATGTGTTATTATTCAACGCTCGTTTAAGATTTTTTGCAGGAAAACTTCTCTCAAAATGGGAAGGTCTCTATGTTATCGAGGAGGTCTATCGTTCCGGTGCTATAAAAATCAACAACTTCGAAGGCACAAATCCGAGGGTGGTTAATGGTCAAAGAATTAAACATTATATTTCAAGTAATCCTATCAATGTTGAAACCAATATTATTGAAACCATAACCCCTGAGGAATACATAAGAGACACTTTCCAGACTCTGAAAAGGCATAGGTACGTGGTACGGTAAGTATACCGACTCCAAAACAACTCTAATGGCAATTTTATCAGTTTTGGATTATTTAAGAATTTTAGGAAGAAAGAAGTAGTCCGAAAGGGACACGAGGCTCCCATGAGAGAGGAGGGCGCCCCCCTGTAGGGCGCGCCCCCTGTCTCGTGGGCACCTCGTGTTCCTCCCGGACTCCGTTTTCTTGTATGTTACGTATTTTGGTCGGTAAAAATTCATTATATATACTCCCGAAGGTTTTGACCACCGTATCACGCAAATACCTTCTATTTTCATTTCGAGCTGTTCCTGTTGCAGATTTAGAGCACCATGACTTCTCCCTCCTATAACAATGAAGACAAGGATGCCTGGCTATTGAAGATAGAGTTGAAAAGAGAGGAACCAGAAGAGATCAACAAGGATGAAGGGATCAAGAAGGCCATGGAGGTTCAAGCTCCTGTGGTGAAAGAAAAAGACTTCCCTAACCCTTTAGCTAACCTTTTCACTCCAACAGAGATTGAAGCTTTCAAGATGATTGAGTTAGCCCGCATACAAAACAAGTATCTCACACAGGAGAATATTTTGTTGAAGGATCATATTGCTGGGCTCAAGGGGATTATCCGCAAGTTGGAGGAGCTTTTACGCTCAATGTGCGATTATCCACCATCATCATCACCACCTCCATCACCTCCGAATAAATAATCACATGTGTATGGGCACTCCCCTTGGCAACTGACAAGCTTGGGGGAGGTGCCCCGGTATCGTATCACCATCACACTCCTATCTTTACCGTTTTATTTAGTTCGATCCTTTTAGTAGTATCTTGATCTAGTAGATTGAAGTTTTGATATCAAGTAGTTTTGAGTTTTGCTTCATGATCCCTTTATGTAAGCGAGTCCGTGTGCTATCTATAATAAAGATTAGTGTTGAGTCAAGGGCTTTGCTATGTTGCTATGATCTTGAGAAAGTAGAAAGAACAAAAGAGTTCATATTGATCTTATGGATAGTGATAACTTCACACATAGAAAGTATGAGGCATAAAAATTGTTGAGAGTTCATGAACATAGCCTTGGTCATCCTTGCAATTAATAGGAAGTGATAAGGAAAGAGGGGTTCACATATAAATATATTATCTTGGACATCTTTTATAATTGTGAAGCACTCATTAAGTATGACATGCTAAAAGAGTTGACGTTGGACAAGGAAGACAATGTAATGGTTTATGTTTTCTGACATCTCAGTTAAAGTATATTGTCAATGACCTTCTAAACATGTTGAGCTTGCCTTTCCCCCTCTTGCTAGCCAAAATTCCTTGCACCAAGTAGAGATACTACTTGTGCTTCCAAATATCCTCAAACCCAGTTTTGCCATGAGAGTCCAACATACCTACCTATGGATTGAGTAAGATCCTTCAAGTAAGTTGTCAACGGTGCAAGCAATAAAAATTGCTCTCTAAATATGCATGACTTATTAGTGCAGAGAAAATAATCTTTGTACGAACTTGTTGTGGAAGTAATAAAAGCGACGGAATGCATAATAAAGGTCCACATACAAGGGGCAATACAAAGTGACGTTCTTTTGCATTAAGATTTTGTGTATCCAACCCTAAAAGCGCATGACAACCTCTGCTTCCCTCCGCGAAGGGCCTATCTTTTACTTTATGTTTTTACTTTATGCTTGAGTTAAGGTGATCCTCACCTTTCCACTTTTTGATTTTATCCTTTGGCAAGCTCCTCGTGTTTGAAAGGTCATGATACATATATCAAATTGGATGTAAGTTGACATAGGCTATTATTGTTGACATCACCTAAAGGTGAATACGTTGGGAGGCAACACAATAAGCCCCTATCTTTCTCAGTGTCCGGCTGAAACTCTATAACCACAAGTATTGCATGAGTGTTAACAATTATAGGAGACTACGAGATAGTTGAGTATGTGGGCTTGCTGAAAAGCTCTATTATTGACTCTTTCTGATGTTACGATAAATTGCAATTGCTTCAATGACTGAGATTATAGTTTGTTAGTTCCCAATGAAGTTTATGAACCATACTTGACATTGTGAATTCCTTATTACTTGAACATAGGAAATCATATGACAAAATCCATATATGTTGCTGTTATTAGAATGATCATGATGCCCTCATGTCCGTATTTTATTTTTACTGACACCTCTATCTCTAAACATGTGGACATATTTTTCGATTTCGGTTTCCGCTTGAGGACAAGCGAGGTCTAAGCTTGGGGGAGTTGATACGTCCATTTTGCATCATGCTTTTATATCAATATTTATTGCATTATGGGCTGTTATTACACATTATATATCAATACTTATGGCTATTCTCTCTTATTTTACAAGGTTTACCATCAAGAGGGGGAATGCCGGCAGCTGGAATTCTGGCTGGAAAAGGAGCAAAAGTTGGAAACCTATTCTGCACAACTACAAAAGCCCTGAAACTCCACGAAACCACTTTTTGGATTTATTAAGAATTTATGAGCGAAAGAAATAGGCCAGGGGGCCCACACCCTGTCCAGGAGGCAGGGGGCGCCCCCCCTATAGGGTGCGCCCTCCTATCTCGTGGGCCTCCTGGTGGGCCTCCGGCGACCATCTTCTGCTATATGAAGGGTTTTGTCCTGGAAAAATTCATGGGAAATCTTACGGGACGAAACTCCGCCGCCACGAGGCAGAACCTTGGCGGAATCAATCTAGGGCTCTGGCGGAGCTGTTCTGCCGGGGACACTTCCCTCCGGGAGGGGGAAATCATCACCAACGTCATCACCAACGATCCTCTCATCGGGAGGGGGTCAATCTCCATCAACATTTTCATCAGCACCATCTCCTCTCAAACCCTAGTTCATCTCTTGTATCCAATCTTGTATCCAAACCCACAAATTGGTACCTGTGGGTTGCTAGTAGTGTTGATTACTCCTTGTAGTTGATACTTATTGGTTTACTTGGTGGAAGATTATATGTTCAGATCCTTAATGCATATTATTACACCTCTAATTATGAACATGAATATGCTTTGTGAGTAGTTACATTTGTTCCTGAGGACATGGGTGAAGTCTTTCTATTAGTAGTCATGTGAATTTGGTATTCGTTTGATATTTTGATGAGATGTATGTTGTCTCTCCTCTAGTGGTGTTATGTGAACGTCGACTACATGACACTTCACCATTATTTGGGCCTAGAGGAAGGCATAGGTAAGTAATAAGTAAATGATGGGTTGCTAGAGTGACAGAAGTTTAAACCCTAGTTTATGCGTTGCTTCGTTAGGGGTTCATATGGGCCCATATGTTTAATGATGTGGTTAGGTTTACCTTAATACTCCTTTTTGTAGTTGCGGACGCTTGCAATAGGGGTTAATCATAAGTGGGATGCTTGTCCAAGTTAGGGCAGTACCCAAGTGTCGGTCTACCCACATATCAAATTATCAAAGTACCGAACGAGAATCTTACAAACGTGATGAAACTAGCTTGACGATAATTCCCAATGTGTCCTCGGGAGCTTCTTCCTTATTATTAGAATTTGTCCAGGCTTATCCTTTGCTACATAAAGGATTGGGCCACCTTGCTGCACTTTATTTACTTTATTTACTTTTGCTTGTTACTATTTATCTTATCACAAAACTATCTATCACCTACAATTTCAGTGCTTGCAGAGAAAACCTTACTGAAAACCGCTTATCATTTCCTTCTGCTCCTCGTTGGGTTCGACACTCTTACTTATCGAAAGGACTACGATAGATCCCCTACACTTGTGGGTCGTCACCGGTCGGCCGGCTTCTACTTCTCTTGCCAACACTTCGAATGGCTAAGTATCGGCCCTCCCGCAAAAAGCTAAGTACTCACCCCAGCCGCAGTCCGCAGAGCGGCTGCTTGGCTGGCAAGAGGTTAGCCAAGGGAGGGCGGCAAAGAGGAGCATAAGGCAAGAGAAGTTAGAAGCCGGCAAAGCAAAGCATAAATTGCGATAAATATTTACACAAGATAAAGGCCTATCGGCCAGCATTCAGCAGAGTTTGATATACACCCCGAGGGTGGAATTGTGCAAAGCTAACCAAATTGTCCAGACTAGCAAATAGGAAAAGGAAAAATCCTAAGGGGCAGCAGAAGGCTCTGGCTGGACGGCGGGGTCAGCAGTGCCGGTTGGTGCAGCAGAGTCGATGGCGTCCGTCGGCTGAGCGGGCGGCTGGTCGGTCTCCGCCTGGCAGCCTCCAGCAGCGGTCGGCGCCTTGGAGGGCGGATTATTTCTTGAGGCACGGTCAGGTTGACGCTGACCATCCGCTCTGGCCTTTGGCACGTCATCTTCGCCCTCCTCCTCCTCCTCCTCCTCCCCTTCATCGTTGGAGTCGATCACTTCAGCCGAGTCCTTGCTGTCCTCTGGGTTCAGCCCGGGCCACTCCAGCAGCACTTTGGAACCCTCCTCGACTACCTCTGGGATGAACATGCTGGTGTCGGTATAGTCGGTGATTGCCGCCGCCCTGCTGATAAGCTCGGCCTCCACCGTCACCAGCTCCTCCTGCGTCTCCAGCCGAAATGTGGTCAACTGGGCTAGATCTAGCCCAGGGTACCACGCCTTGACGAACTCCAGGGCTCGGCGCGCTCCTGCCCGGGCCGTAGAACCCTTCTAGGCCTCCAGGCGGCCGACCGCCACCTGCAGCCAGTCGGCAGTCCGACTTGGGGTGCATGGAGCCTGCACACCCGGCGAGAGGGCGGAGATCGCCTGGGCCCCGACACGCTAAAGGTGGCGCAGTATCTGATGGGTAGGCCGAAGACGGGCCTGGATGCTGAGGAGCTGCTCATTGAGGGTCCGGGGGGCGTCAGCGGCAATCTGCACGCCCTCCGCCCTCTGCTCTTCGTGCTGGGCCTCGATGATCTGGTTCGCAGCAACGGAATAGCCTGGGAAGAAGTCTGCTTAGGCAGAAGGGAAGGAAAGCCAAAGTCAGAAATTAGCAATCGGCCTAGATAACGGCCGGTAGCCCAAAACAAGAAACAAAGAAGATGAAGGTTACCATCGACCAAGTCCTCGATGCTGCTGAAGCAGGCCGTCATCTGTGCCTCCTTGTCGGCCCAGGCGGAGCGCTCGATCTCGAACTCGGCAAGGAGGTCGGTCTCCTTCGCCTTTGGCTCCTTCTGAGCCCTCTTGAGGGCCTCCGCCTGCTCTGCGAGCTGAGTGACCAGCCGGTCACACTCTTCGGCCAGTTTGCTGCACTCCGCCTCCTTGCCGCGCAGGGCGGTATTGGCTTCGCCCAGCTGCTGTGGCAAGGCGGCGTTGGCTTCTGAAAAAAGAGAAAGAAGAAAGAATATCAGTCAAATGATGAAGAGAGATGCAGTTGCCAGAGAGATTCGGCCCGACTGCTCAGCAGTCGGCCCGAACCTCGGGGACTACAGCCCGCGGGTGCACTATCGCGCCCCCGCAGAGAAGAAGTTGCCAGCAAAAATAAAGTCACTAGGAAGATCCGGCCCGACTGCTCAGCAGTCGCCCCGAACCTTGGGGCCTACAGCCCGCGGGTGTGCCAGCACGCCCCGCAAAGAGAGGAAATCAAAGCTTACTCCGGCTCTCGGACAAGTTGGTGGTCTGTTTTTCCAGCTCCTGGACCCTGGAGTTGAAGGTCACCGCGCGAAGATTGTGGTAGTCCTGTAGAAGGGATATCAGATAAGTTAGCGTTCGAAGCTGACAAGTTGAAGTTCTGGACCGCCTGCTCAGCAGTCGGCCCGAAACTTGGGGACTACACCTAGTGGATGTGCTGCGCGCCCCCACGAAGGATGACAGAAGATCGAAATGAAGAAAAGCAGGAAACTTATGTGGATGGCTGCCTGCGAATCCAGGAACGCCTCATTGCAGCGCTTGAGGGCTTCAGCTTCAGCCCTGAGCTTTCCCTGAACGTCGAGGGCCGCCTAGTTCAGGGCGCCCGTCCCGCCCCCGCGTACCCAGCCAACTGGCGCGGCGCTGGTCGCCTCGGTGTCGGGGACCGACGAGCTTGCGGCACCGACCTCCAGCGGCTGCGGTGCCGAGGCCGCTTTTCTAAGACGGCGGCGTACGGGTGAGCGGACCTCAGGAATCAGGTCTGTCACCACCGCGTCCCCGGACGGTGGCACCGGCGGAGCGGCCGACTGCTCACCCTATGGTCCGCTAGCCGGCGGTGGCGGCGGCACAATGACGTACGGCATGGCCACGTCGCCGTCCTCCCTTGTTGGGAACGTTGCAGAAAATAAAAAATTTCTACGCTTTCACCTAGATCAATCTATGAGTTCATCTAGCAACGAGAGAGAGGAGTGCATCTACATACCCTTGTAGATCGCGAGCGGAAGCGTTCCAGAGAACGGGGTTGAGGGAGTCGTACTCGTCGTGATCCAAATCACTGATGATCCTAGTGCTGAACGGACAGCACCTCCGCGTTCAACACGCGTACGGTTGGGGAAGACGTCTCCTCCTTCTTGATCCAGCAAGGGGGAAGGAGAGGTTGATAGAGATCCAGCAGCACGACGGCGTGGTGGTGGATGCAGCAGCGATCTCGGTAGGGCTTCGCCAAGCTTCAACGAGAGGGAGAGGTGGTGCGTGGAGAGAGGGAGGCGCCAAGAGCATGGGTGCGGCAGCCCTCCCTCCCCCCTCTTTATATAGGCCCCCTAGGGGGGCGGCGGCCCTAGGAGATGCAATCTCCAAGGGGGGCGGCGGCCAAGGGGGTGGCTTGCCCCCCATGCCAAGTGGAGGCGCCCCCACCCCTAGGGTTTCCAACCCTAGGCGCAGGGGGCCCAAGGGGGGGCACACCAGCCCACCAGGGGCTGGTTCCCCTCCCACTTCAGCCCATGGGGCCCTCCGGGATAGGTGGCCCAACCTGGTGGACCCCCGGGACCCTTTCGGTGGTCCCGGTACAATACCGGTGACCCCCGAAACTTTCCTGATGGCCGAAACTTGACTTCCTATATATAATTCTTTACCTCCGGACCATTTCGGAACTCCTCGTGACGTCCGGGATCTCATTCAGGACTCTGAACAACTTTCGGGTTACTGCATAATCATATCTCTACAACCCTAGCGTCACCGAACCTTAAGTGTGTAGACCCTATGGGTTCGGGAGACATGCAGACATGACCGAGACGCCTCTCCGGTCAATAACCAACAGCGGGATCTGGATACCCATGTTGGTTCCCACATGCTCCTCGATGATCTCATCGGATGAACCATGATGTCGAGGATTCAATCAATCCCGTGTACAATTCCCTTTGTCAATCGGTACGTTACATGCCCGAGACTCAATCGTCGGTATCCCAATACCTCGTTTAATCTCGTTACCGGCAAGTCACTTTACTCGTACCGTAATGCATGATCCTGTGACCAGACACTTGGTCACATTGAGCTCATTATAATGATGCATTACCGAGTGGGTCTAGAGATACCTCTCTGTCATACGGAGTGACAAATCCGAGTCTCGATTCGTGCCAACCCAACAGACACTTTCGGAGATACCCGTAGTACACCTTTATAGTCACCCAGTTACGTTGTGACGTTTGGCACAGCCAAAGCACTCCTACGTATCCGGGAGTTGCACAATCTCATGGTCTAAGGAAATGATACTTGACATTTGGAAAAGCTCTAGCAAAACGAACTACACGATCTTTGTGCTACGCTTAGGATTGGGTCTTGTCCATCACATCATTCTCCTAATGATGTGATCCCGTTATCAATGACATCCAATGTCCATAGTCAGGAAACCATGACTATCTGTTGATCAACGAGCTGGTCAACTAGAGGCTCACTAGGGACATGTTGTGGTCTATGTATTCACACGTGTATTACGATTTCCGGATAACACAATTATAGCATGAATAATATACAATTATCACGAACCAAGAAATATAATAATAACCATTTTATTATTGCCTCTAGGGAATATTTTCAACAGTCTCCCACTTGCACTAGAGTCAATAATCTAGTTATATTGTGATGAATCGAACACCCATAGAGTTCTGGTGTTGATCATGTTTTGCTCTAGGGAGAGGTTTAGTCAACGGATCTGCTACATTCAGGTCCGTATGTACTTTACAAATATCTATGTCTCCACCTTGAACATTTTTACGAATGGAGTTGAAGTGGCGCTTGATGTGCCTGGTCTTCTTGTGAAACCTGGGCTCCTTGGCAAGTGCAATAGCTCTAGTGTTGTCACAGAAGAGTGTGATCGGCCCCGACGCATTGGGTATGACTCCTAGGTCGGTGATGAACTCGTTCACCCAGATTGCTTCATGCGCTGCCTCCGAGGCTGCCATGTACTCTGCTTCACATGTAGATCCCGCCACGCCGCTTTGCTTGCAACTGCACCAGCATACTGCCCCACCATTCAAAATATACACGTATCTGGTTTGTGACTTAGAGTCATCCAGATCTGTGTCAAAGCTAGCGTCGACGTATCCCTTTACGACGAGCTCTTCGTCACCTCCAAAAACGAGAAACATATCCTTAGTCCTTTTCAGGTACTTCAGGATATTCTTGACCGCTGTCCAGTGTTCCTTATCGGGATTACTTTGGTACTTTCCTACCAAACTTACGGCAAGGCTTACATCAGGTCTGGTACACAGCATGGCGTACATAATAGAGCCTATGGCTGACGCATAGGGGATGACGCTCATCTCTTCTATATCTTCTATCGTGGTCGGGCATTGAGCCGAGCTCAATCTCACACCTTGCAATACAGGCAAGAACCCTTTCTTGGACTGATCCATATTGAACTTCTTCAATATCTTATCAAGGTATGTGCTTTGTGAAAGACCTATGAGGCGTCTTGATCTATCCCTATAGATCTTGATGCCTAATATGTAAGCAGCTTCTCCAAGGTCCTTCATTGAAAAACACTTATTCAAGTAGGCCTTAATGCTGTCCAAAAGTTCTATATCATTTCCCATCAAAAGTATGTCATCTACATATAATATGAGAAATGCCGCAGAGCTCCCACTCACTTTCTTGTAAACGCAGGCTTCTCCATAAGTCTGCATAAACCCAAACGCTTTGATCATCTCATCAAAGCGAATGTTCCAACTCCGAGATGCTTGCACCAGCCCATAAATGGATCGCTGGAGCTTGCATACCTTGTTAGAATTCTGAGGATCGACAAAACCTTCCGGCTGCATCATATACAGTTCTTCCTTAAGATAGCCGTTAAGGAATGCCGTTTTGACGTCCATTTGCCATATCTCATAATGATAGTATGCGGCAATTTCTAACATGATTCGGACGGACTTCAGCTTAGCTACAGGAGAGAAAGTCTCATTGTAGTCAACCCCTTAAACTTGTCGATAACCCTTAGCGACAAGTCAAGCTTTATAGATGGTAACATTACCATCCGCGTCCGTCTTCTTCTTAAAGATCCATTTATTTTCTATCGCTCGCCGATCATCGGGAAAGTCTGTCAAAGTCCATACTTTGTTTTTATACATGGATTCTATCTCGGATTGCATGGCTTCAAGCCATTTGTTGGAATCTGGGCCCGCCATCGCTTCTTCATAGTTCGAAGGTTCACCATTGTCTAACAACATGATTTCCAGGACAGGGTTGCCATACCACTCTGGTGTGGAACGTGTCCTCGTGGACCTACGAAGTTCAGTAGTAACTTGATCCGAAGTACCTTGATCATCATCATTAACTTCCTCTTCAGTTGGTGCTGGCACCACAGGAACATCTTCCCGAGCTGCGCTACTTACAGGTTCAAGAGGTAGTACTTCATCAAGTTCCACTTTCCTCCCACTTACTTCTCTCGAGAGAAACTCTTTCTCCAGAAAGGACCCGTTCTTGTAAGGTTGGAAAAAGCGGTAGGCGTAAGCGAGGCGTTTGGCCTTCGCCTAGTGCCTAGGGGGTGCCTAAGCGCCCTAGGCGCAGCCTAGGCGGTAATATAGTTTTGCTCGCAGTGTATTTGCGATTATTATATGGGTGTTGATATTTGTTTAGGGCATATAAATAAGTTAATAATCGTCTACTGCCATTGGAATATAACCCGTTTGGCATATCAGTGCAGTACGTGGCATGATTTCTTGCTTGGGTAGGCAATTCCTTGCTTGCCCTGCCTAGACCTCCGTTTATGCCCTAGGCGAGGCGTTTGGCTATTGCCTAGCGCCTAGGCGAGCCTAAGCGCCTCCTAGGCACTGCCTTTTCCAACAGAGGTTCTTGGCAACAAAGATCTTGCCTTTGGATCTGAGGTAGAAGGTATACCCAATGGTTTCCTTAGGGTATCCTATGAAGACGCATTTTTCCGACTTGGGTTCGAGCTTTTCAGGTTGAAGTTTCTTGACATAAGCATCGCATCCCCAAACTTTTAGAAACAACAGCTTAGGTTTCCTCCCAAACCATAATTCATACGGTGTCGTCTCAACGGATTTAGACAGTGCCCTATTTAAAGTGAATGTAGCTGTCTCTAGAGCGTATCCCCAAAAAGATAGCGGTAAATCGGTAAGAGACATCATAGATCGCACCATATCCAATAAAGTGCGATTATGACATTCGGACACACCGTTACACTGAGGTGTTCCAGGCGGCGTGAGTTGTGAAACGATTCCACATTTCCTTAAGTGCGTACCAAATTCGTGACTTAAATATTCTCCTCCATGATCTGATCGTAAGAACTTTATCTTTCGGTCACGTTGATTCTCTACCTCATTCTAAAATTCCTTGAATTTTTCAAAGGTCTCAGACTTGTGTTTCATCAAGTAGACATACCCATATCTACTCAAGTCGTGAGTGAGAGTGAGAACATAATGATATCCTCCACGAGCCTCAACGCTCATTGGACCGCACACATCAGTATGTATGATTTCCAATAAGTTGGTTGCTCGCTCCATTGTTCCGGAGAACAGAGTCTTGGTCATTTTGCCCATGAGGCATGGTTCGCATGTGTCAAATGATTCATAATCGAGAGACTCTAAAAGCCCATCAGCATGGAGCTTCTTCATGCGCTTGACACCAATGTGACCAAGGCGACAGTGCCACAAGTATGTGGGACTATCGTTATCAACTTTACATCTTTAGGTATTCACACTATGAATATGTGTAACATCACGTTCGAGATTCATTAAGAATAAACCATTGACCATCGGGGCATGACCATAAAACATATCTCTCATATAAATAGAACAACCATTATTCTCGGATTTAAATGAGTAGCCATCTTGTATTAAACGAGATCCAGATACAATGTTCATGCTCAAAGATGGCACTAAATAACAATTATAGAGGTTTTAAACTAATCCCGTAGGTAAATGTAGAGGTAGCATGCCGACGGCGATCATATCGACCTTGGAACCATTTCTGACGCGCATCGTCACCTTTTCCTTCGCCAGTCTCCGCTTATTCCGCAGCTCCTGCTTTGAGTTACAAATATGAGCAACCGCACCGGTATCAAATAACCAGGAGCTACTACGAGTACTGGTAAGGTACACATCAATTACATGTATATCACATATACCTTTGGTGTTGCCGGCCTTCTTGTCCGCTAAGTATTTGGGGCAGTTCCGCTTCCAGTGTCCGCTTCCCTTGCAATAAAAGCACTCAGTCTCAGGCTTGGGTCCATTCTTTGACTTCTTCCCGGCAACTGGCTTACTGGGCGCGGCAACTCCCTTGCCGTCCTTCTTGAAGTTCTTCTTACCCTTGCCTTTCTTGAACTTAGTGGTTTTATTCACCATCAACACTTGATGTTCCTTTTTGATCTCTACCTCCGCTGATTTCAGCATTGAATATACCTTAGGAATGGTCTTTTCCATCCCCTGCATATTGAAGTTCATCACAAAGCTCTTGTAGCTCGGTGGAAGCGACTGGAGGATTCTGTCAATAACCGCGTCATCCGGGAGATTAACTCCCAGCTGAGTCAAGCGGTTGTGCAACCCAGACATTTTGAGTATGTGCTCACTGACAGAACTATTTTCCTCCATCTTACAACTGAAGAACTTGTCGGAGACTTCATATCTCTCGATCCGGGCATGAGCTTGGAAAACCACTTTCAGCTCTTCGAACGTCTCATATGCTCCGTGTTGCTCAAAATGCTTTTGGAGCCCCGGTTCTAAGCTGTAAAGCATGCCGCACTGAACGAGGGAGTAATCATCAACACGAGACTGCCAAGCGTTCATAACGTCTTGGTTCTCTGGGATGGGTGCTTCACCTAGCGGTGCTTCTAGGACATAATCTTTCTTTGCAGCTATGAGGATGATCCTCAAGTTCTGGACCCAGTCCGTATAGTTGCTGCCATCATCTTTCAGCTTGGTTTTCTCTAGGAACGCGTTGAAGTTGAGGTGGACATGAGCGTTGGCCATTTGATCTACAAGACATTTTTGCAAAGGTTTTTAGACTAAGTTCATGATAATTAAGTTCATCTAATCAAATTATTTAATGAACTCCCACTCAGATTAGACATCCCTCTAGTCATCTAAGTGATACATGATCTGAGTCGACTAGGCCGTGTCCGATCATCACGTGAGACGGATTAGTCATCATCGGTGAACATCTCCATGTTGATCATATCTTCCATACGACTCATGTTCGACCTTTTGGTCTCTTGTGTTCCGAGGCCATGTCTGTACATGCTAGGCTCGTCAAGTTAACCTAAGTGTTTATGCATGTGTAAATCTGTTTTACACCCGTTGTATGTGAACATTAGAATCTATCACACCCGATCATCACGTGGTGCTTCGAAACAACGAACTTTCGCAATGGCGCACAGTTAGGGGGAACACTTTCTTGAAATTACTATGAGGGATCATCTTATTTACTACCATCGTTCTAAGTAAACAAGATGCAAAAACATGATAAACATCACATGCAATCAAATAGCAGTGACATGATATGGCCAATATCATATAGCTCCTTTGATCTCCATCTTCGGGACGCCATGATCATCGTTGTCACCGACATGACACCATGATCTCCATCATCATGATCTCCATCATCGTGTCTCCATGAAGTTTCTCGCCAACTATTACTTCTACTACTATGGCTAACGGTTTAGCAATAAAGTAAAGTAATTACATGGCGTTAAATTATTGACACGCAGGTCATACAATAATTAAGACAACTCCTATGGCTCCTGCCGATTGTCATACTCATCGACATGCAAGTCGTGATTCCTATTACAAGAACATGATCTCATACATCACAACTATTGGCCATATCACATCACAAAGCATATGCTGCAAAAACAAGTTAGACGTCCTCTAATTGTTGTTGCATGTTTTACGTGGCTGTAATAGGTTTCTAGCAAGAATGTTTTCTTACCTACGTAAAAGACACAACGTGATATGCCAACTTCTATTTACCCTTCATAAGGACCCTTTTCATCGAATCCGCTCCAACTAAAGTGGGAGAGACAGACACCCGCTAGCCACCTTATGCAACTAGTGCATGTCAGTCGGTGGAACCTGTCTCACGTAAGCCTATGTGTAAGGTCGGTCCGGGCTGCTTCATCCCACGATACCGCTGAAGCCAAATAAGACTAGTAGTGGCAAGAAAGTTGACAACAGTTATGCCCACAACAAATTGTGTTCTACTCATGCAAAGAGAACTACGCATAAACCTAGCTCAAGATGCCACTGTAGGGAACGTTACAGAAAATAAAAAATTTCTACGCTTTCACCAAGATTAATCTATGAGTTCATCTAGCAACGAGAGAGAGGAGTGCATCTACATACCCTCGTAGATCGCGAGCGGAAGCGTTCAAGAGAACGGGATTGAGGGAGTCGTACTCGTTGTGATCCAAATCACCGATGATCCTAGTGCTGAACGGACAGCACCTCTGCGTTCAACACAGGTACGGTTGGGGAAGACGTCTCCTCCTTCTTGATCCAGCAAGGGGGAAGGAGAGGTTGATGGAGATCCAGCAGCACGACGGCGTGGTGGTGGATGCAGCAGCGATCTCGGCAGGGCTTCGCCAAGCTTCAGCGAGAGGGAGAGGTGGTGCGTGGAGAGAGGGAGGCGCCAAGAGCATGGGTACGTCAGCCCTCCCTCCCCCCTCTTTATATAGGCCCCCTAGGGGGGGCGCCGGCCCTAGGAGATGCAATCTCCAAGGGGGCGGCGGCCAAGGGAGGTGGCTTGCCCCCCAAGCCAAGTGGAGGCGCCCCCACCCCTAGGGTTTCCAACCCTAGGCGCAGGGGGGCCCAAGGGGGGGCGCACCAGCCCACCAGGGGCTAGTTCCCCTCCCACTTAAGCCCATGGGGCCCTCCGGGATAGGTGGCCCCACCCGGTGGACCCCCGGGACCCTTCCGGTGGTCCCGGTACAATATCGGTGACCCCCGAAACTTTCCCGATGGCCGAAACTTGACTTCCTATATATAATTCTTTACCTCCGGACCATTCTGGAACTCCTAGTGACGTCCGGGATCTCATCCGGGACTCCGAACAACTTTCAGGTTATTGCATACTCATATCTCTACAACCCTAGCGTCACCGAACCTTAAGTGTGTAGACCCTATGGGTTCGGGAGACATGCAGACATGACCGAGACGCCTCTCCGGTCAATAACCAACAATGGGATCTGGATACCCATGTTGGCTCCCACATGCTCCTCGATGATCTCATCGGATGAACCACGATGTCGAGGATTCAATCAATCCCGTATACAATTCCCTTTGTCAATCGGTACGTTACATGCCCGAGACTCGATCGTCGGTATCCCAATACCTTGTTTAATCTCGTTATCGGCAAGTCACTTTACTCGTACCGTAATGCATGATCCCGTGACCAGACACTTGGTCACATTGAGCTCATTATGATGATGCATTACCGAGTGGGCCCAGAGATACCTCTCCGTCATACGGAGTGACAAATCCCAGTCTCGATTCGTGCCAACCCAACAGACACTTTCGGAGATACCCGTAGTGCACCTTTATAGTCACCCAATTACGTTGTGACGTTTGGCACACCCAAAGAACTCCTACAGTATCCGGGAGTTCCACAATCTCATGGTCTAAGGAAATGATACTTGACGTTTGGAAAAGCTCTTGCAAAACAAACTACACGATATTTGTGCTACGCTTAGGATTGGGTCTTGTCCATCACATCATTCTCCTAATGATGTGATCCCATTATCAATGACATCCAATGTCCATAGTCAGGAAACCATGACTATCTGTTGATCAACGAGCTAGTCAACTAGAGGCTCACTAGGGACATGTTGTGGTCTATATATTCACACGTGTATTATGATTTCCGGATAACACAATTATAGCATGAATAATAGACAATTATCATGAACCAAGAAATATGTTAATAACCATTTTATTATTACCTCTAGGGCATATTTCCAACATCCCTCTCCATGACTGGATGCTCGTCGTCGGCTCCTCCAGTCGTCGCCACAAACTCCGGCGGAGGCGGCGCGGTGTTTAGAGGAGACACGAGCAGCGGCTCCTGGCGGCGCGCGGCCTCTGCAAGCCGCTCTTTCTCCGCGGTGTCGGCCTCTGCTTGCACCAGCTTCCTCGCCGCAGATGCGGCGGCCTTGTACGCCTCAGCCTTCGCCAGGTGGTCGGCCTCTTCCTCGTGCGCCTCCCGCGCGTTCCGCTCCCACACCTCCCGGAGGTCGGTGGCCAGGTCGATCCGCCGGCTGGTGGTGGAGGTTTCCACCGACCTGATGACCGAGGCGGCGGCCAACTTCTCAAGGGTGAGCGGGGCCTTGAGATAAGAAGACAAGACAAAGAGTTTTTTTAGGCCAGATCGGCAAAGAGGTGAAAGCTTAATAATGATACTTACGCTGACACCATGAGCGGCACCTTCGGCTGCCGCTGAAACTTGGCCACCTTGGCCACGGCTTCTCTCCGCCTGGTCGCCGCGGCCGGGTTCTTGGGCTTCTTCAGTGCGCTGCCAAACAGGGCAGCACCCTGCTTCCGCTTGCGCTTGCTGCCTTGGGCGGGCGGCCCAGTAGAGGGGCCTGCGCCGGTGTTGGCGGTGCTCTGAGGTGGGCGCGGCTCATCCTCGTCGTCATCATCATCAGGCCAGGTCTCCACGCCACCGCCCTCCTCGGAGCTGCCTACTCCGTCGCTGCCGCCTGCTACGTCGTCCTCTAGGGCGACCGCCCCTAAGTCGGGGTCGTCCACGTCGCTCACTGCCTGGTCCGGCAGGTAGTCACCACCCGGCCCCATGATGGAGGCCGTCGCGCGGACATGTAGATCTGCACTCCAGAAAAAGAGTCGCGTCACACCAGGCACAAGATTAAAAGTCAGAACTACAAAAGAAGCCAAGGGACTTACAGCAGGCAGCGGGTTGTCGTGAGAATACGGCCGCTTCCTGAACCACCAGTTTCCCTCCGACACCTTGAGGTCGGAGATCTCGTTCATCATCCTCGCAACCTCAGCAGCCGGCATCTCCTTTGTGCACAACCTGCTTGGGTCGCGGTGCCCGCCCATTCAGCAAATCATGTGAGGGCGGCCCAGTAGTGGAAGGACCCGGCGCTCGACGAAGGCGATGAGGAGGTCGGAGGCCACGAGGCCCTCCGACTCCTAGAGCACCCGGAGTCGGCCGATGGCGGCTGCCGCGTCCGCCGACACCGGCTTCGGCTTGTAGCCCCAGTTGGGCCGGGATCCTACTGGGGGGCCGACCTCGTAGGCCGGCAGGTTGATGAAGTTGAAATTCGGGTCGACGTTCTCAACATAAAAATAAGACTGCTGCCATAGTTTTACTGACTGTGACAGCTTGATGACGGGGAAGGCATTCCTTTTCGCCGGCCGGCGCACGGCGACGAACCCGCCGCATTCGGTCTCCGTGTCCTTGGCGGAGGTGCCAAGTTTTCCGTAGAAGAACGCTCCCCACAGCTCGATTGTGGGGAGGATGCCGATGTAGCCCTCACACGCCGTGACGAAGGCGAAGAGCAGGGTCACGGTGTTGGGCGTCAGATGGTGCGGCTGGACATGGTAGAAGTCCATGAACGAGCAGAGGAAGACGCTCGCTGGAAGGCCGAAGCCGCGGAGGAAGTGCGAGCGGAAGACGACCCGCTCGTTCCTCCTCGGCACCGGCGAAATCTCCTCCTCCGACGGCACCCGCGCCTTGACAAACGTCGCATTGGGCATCCGGCGCATATCCCGGAGGAAGGATATGTGGTCTTCGATCACCGTCGAGCCGTCCCAGTCGCCGTCCTTCTTACCCGCCATGGCTTCGGGAGAGGCTGCGGTGAGAGGAGGCGAACGGCGGCGGCTAACGGCGGCAGGCACGGAGCAGCGACGGCAGCAATGGCGGAGAGGGCAAGAGGAGTAAGAGAGCGCAGGGAGGAGGGCGCGCGTGCTCCGCCTCTCCCCTTCCTCCCCATACTTATAGCCCTCGGGCTATGAAGCCGAGGGGACGGGGCGCGGGATCATGGGATTAACTACGCCCACGACCCCATGACCCCCTGTTTTCCGCGCGAACTTACTGCGCCTTGACGCCCGTGGGAATCGCAACCGCCCACCTCGGCGCAGCAGATCCGCCCGCGTGCCGAGGCCTAGTAGTGGCGGGCCCGACCCACTGTCACGTCCCATCAGGAGCGTGGGGTGGCAGGCTGGTCGAGCCGGCGCGCGCTCTATGGCGTACTGGTGGCGGGCGGCGACACCGGGAAGCTTAGCAGGCACGCCACCTGTTTTCCCGCCTTGGAGTTCAAAATTGACTGATGATACCGCCTTGCCAAAGCCAGCTCCAGCAGTCGGCGCGCCACAACGCGGATCGAGCGTTCTCCTGGAGCTCGGTGAGGGGGGAAGCCGTTGAGACTTAGCGGCCCCTCGACCACAACGCCTTACCGGCTTTGGGGACTACTGTCGGAGTAATGGGCCACGGGTAGCCTCACCCGAGTCCTTGGACATGACAAAACTTTGGGCCAGCTTCGCCCCGCAGTGACCCAAGCCGAAGCTCCGCCCTCCGGGGGCCGACTGGCTCAAAGGCCGGCCACCGGAGGATGACCAACCACCAACAGACGGCACCAAGAGCGGCCGGCTCCAGTAGGCCGGCTCCCAGAGAGGGCCGCTGCCTGGCGCCCTCAGAGTTTGTGCCTCCATCGAGATAACAAGATAGAGCATGGCTACAGTGAAGCCCCTCGCCCCCGAATCTCGGGCTGGGCGTGGCCACAGTGCCCCGTACAGACGGAGATCTTTGCACGACGTGGCACTGTTGCCATTTCCCCCTTGACGTCACTCCGGACAGGCGGAGCCCCGTTCCCCACGACGGCCTATCGGTACGGCCCGCCGGCTGCGGGCCCTATCGGGCAGTGACGTCACAGAAGACGGCGGATGCCGAACCAGTCGGACCTAAGGAGGGCCAGCCTCCAGCAGGCGACCGTCCCTCGCCCCGAAGCAAGTACGCCATTAACCTGATGATACTAGGTGTGGCTACACAGACCTCCTGCTAGGCGGCAGGACTGTAGCCACACTGAGCTGACCAAGCCCGCGTCATTAGCAGCACGACTACAGTGAGCAGCCGTCGACCAGACCCGCCAGCCGCGGGGGTGGCCTGTTGGCTCCATACCAGACCAGCCGGCGGGGCCCACCAGGCGGCATGCCCCAATGGTCGACGAAGAAGCCGTAGGCCGGAGACACTGACGGCCGGGCCCAGCACCCGGCCGGATTACCATTGTACCCCTGGGGGGTAGGCCTATATAAACCCCCCAGGGCACCCATGCAAAAGGGTTCCCACTCCCATAGAACTAGCCACTCCCCTAGAGGAGGAAAGAGCTAGCCTTGCTTTCTCCTGCCTCTAGCGTACAGCTCAAGGAGCACCATTGTATCACTTGAGCCTTAGTGATCATGCGGAGACCCCGCATAGTAGGAGTAGGGGTATTATCTCCAAAGAGAGCCCCCAACCTGGGTAAAGTTCGCCGGCGTTCGTGTCTACGCCTCATCCCGCTTCCAGGCACCGGCGACATTCTACTCGCTCCCACCATGATAAGCCATCCTTTGACATATGTCGCACCCAACCCCGACAGTAATCCCTCCATTTTTATTTACTCCGCATAGTAGCTTTGGTCAAAGTCAAACTTTGTAAACTTTGACAAAGTTTATAAATAGAAATATTAATATATACAAAACAAATCAATATCACTAGATTCACTATTGAATACACTTTCACATCATATAGATTTGTTATTGTAAATTTTCATATATTTTTTTATAAATTTGGTCAGATTTTATGAATTTTGACTTCAGTCAAACCTAATATGCAGAGTAAATAAAAACGGAGAAAGTACTATGTCAATAAAGGATCAAAGATATGTTTCATAATTGTGTCAATATAAAATATATCATACTTTTATGTTAAAATAAGGACAATCCCATTCTTGTTTTTTATAAGACAAAATAGTCTGTGTGGAGATGACATTCAGCTTTACCTCATACTCTAGCTGTACAGTTTATCTCCATTTGTCATCTGAGTTTTGAAGATGACAATTTCCTCCATGAAGTGTCTTCGATGCTCCCATGTCTTCGATCTAAGGTTTCAATGCTACTGGTTTGCGTTTATCTCGGGTCGGTGGTGGCCATTACTAATGCACGAGAGCTCGGTATTGGTTGGTCCTTGGTCTGGCTAATAAGATGTTTCAGTTTGTTGGATTGTCTCTTGCCTGCTCATGGATTCATATCATATATAGTTTCGAAGGTTGATCTATTTGGGGTATCCAAAGCTATGCTTAGTTTCAATTCTCAAAGCATTTCACCGCCTACTATGCCCTTCCTCGCCTTTGGGTGGTAAATGTTCCTTGCACACGTCCCAATGACGATAGTCGTTGTTGTTGTCGTGTCAAAAAGAAAATCATAGTACTGTAGTTCGGTTCCATATGTTGGTTTCACTCTCCACGTCTCTTGTGGACCTGACTGTGATTTCCTTTCGTCTTTTTGATCTTTGATGCTAACGAGTTGTACTTTTTTTTTTTAATCTTCTGGTTGGGGAAGTAGTCGCCGCCCAAAAGCTACCAGACACACCTCTACGTAAACTGAGCAAAGGTGTATGAGAGAGGGAGGCAGTATGTAGTCTGGATGCTCCAATTGACCGCATATGGCATAGGAGCTGTCGCTCGACCCCTGTCAGCACTTGAGAATACGGTTGCTGGAGGGGAGCCAACCTCTAGTAAGTTGCCAAACAAAAACCTTGGTGTTTAAGGTTGAGCATACAGAATAAAGGACCCTGATTGTAACCTTTTCTTATGTTATTCCTGATGTAAACGAGTTGAAATTATGGAGTCTTGCTACACATTGGTTTAGCGACAGATATGCATCATGCATGACTCAATGAGGGAATAGTAACGACCCAAAAGCTCCAAGACACACTTAGATATATTAAGCAACAGTTGGCTTCGACGGCGGCGGCGGTCGGTGACGAGGATGCAGACCTGGAGTAGGGTCATAGGCTCGACCTATACGTCCTACCCAAGGTCACTACCCTGGAAGATGAAAAGACCAAGAGTCGACAGAAGAGCACCAGTCTCATATGTTGAGTGAAATCCACTCGACAGTCATATCACTCGACGGTGGTTACCTATCGCCACTCGACCACAAGGAAGATCACTCGACCATATCAAAGACCAATAGTCAGGAGAGCACACAACGGCCAGATATTTATCCCTTAGTCTTCATGAGCATTAAGAGTACTTAATGCTGGCGTTACCAGTAACGCCTCTACTTTATGTACATTAGTTCCCCTGTAATGGAGTGGGGCTGGGGTCCTGGCGTACTCTATATAAGCCAACCCCCCCCCCCTCTGGCACAAGGGTTCGCACCCTCTGTAATCCAACACATATGATCCAATCGACCGCCTCCGGGCACCGAGACGTATGGCTATTACTTCCTCCGAGAAGGGCCTGAACTCGTAAACATCGTGTGTACACCTTCATCATAGCTAAGATCTTGCCTCTCCATACCTACCCCTCTTTCTACTGTCAGACTTAGAACCACGACAATTGGCGCCCACCGTGGGGCAGGTGTCTTAGCGACTTATTGGTGAAGTTGCAAGTTTTTCCGATCATCATCATCATGGTTTCCGGTGGCGGATTGGCTGAGGGCCGCGAGATCCGTCTCGGCGCGCTCGTTTTCATCGCCGACGACTTTGCGTCGCTCCAGGAAGCTGCCCTGTGCACCGAAGCGCTCCCCGTCCGAGGGGCGACGGACTTCCGTGCGTGCGTTCATGGCGTTCTTCTTCGCCAGCCGTCGACTCAATATCAGTCGGCTCCAATGGCGTTTTATCCCCCCGCTGTACGCCGTCGCAAGCGATCCGGTCGATCGCGGCTCCAGCGGTGGGTGAAACATGTGGTGGCTCGGCAATCGACCATCCATCAAGTCGCGGCAATCGAGCCCGACGAAACTCTCCACGGCCTGTTCGACCTGTCGACTGGATCCGCGGAGACCGCATCCGAATGCGATAGCAGCGATCCTGCGGCCAAAGTCTTGATGGTCGACGGGCCTCGCAGCCCACCTGGTTTCCGCCGCGAGGACGGCAGAGACGGAGGCGGTTATCCGTCGCACGCCCACGAGGAATACCGACCCGAACCCCTCTGCTCTCAGCAGAGGGAAGAACTTCGTCGCTGCAATATGGATGCACTCCACACGCCCATCGTAGGGGAAACCCCCGAGGCTTGGGCCTTGGAAGAGGTACGCTTAGTTAATCTGGCTGAGTGCGCTCGACTGGATAACCTCCAGCGGGCTCTCGACGAGCGCGCTCAGGAGTGGATCCATGAGTCCAGTCAACGGCAACTCTTCCCGCCTCCACCTAAGGTATACCGCACTCCGATTCAGAATCTCACAGGCGCAGCCCGGATAGCAGAGTCGATCCAGCCCTCCCAGTCAGAGGCCGGCAGAGGGTTGATGCAAATCCTGGCCCTGCTCAGGGCAGCGGGAGAGCAGAATACAGCGGTATCTCAGTCGCGAAACAGGATTCACAGCAGGTCCGTTGCAGCAGACACGGTTCAGTCAGCTCACAGACCCAGATCGCCTCCGTGGCGTGAGGGGCGTGGGTAATAAGATCATCCACTCGACCGTGACAATCGCCCTCGAGGGCCCACGCCTCCCCCAAGGAGTGCGTCGTATGTGCCTCGGTGGAACGATGACAGGCGCCGACATAGTGGTGAGCGCAGAGTGTCGATCGACCCAAGGGAACCAGGCTTTGACGCGAGATCTATCCTCGTCCAAGGCCTGGTCGACCGAAACAGGGCACACAGAGAGGACCCAGGCAGAGACTGACCAAGTGGCAGTCGAGTGCATGTTTCTGGTCCCGAGTGTTTCAGCAGAGCCATCAGGGCGGCAATGATACTTCCCAACTTCAGGCTGGCTTCCGAAGTCAGCAAATTCACTGGTGAATCCAAGCCTAAAACTTGGCTTGAAGATTACCGAGTAGCTGTGCAGATTGGAGGTGGTAATGACGAGATAGGGATGAAGCATCTTCCACTCATGTTGGAAGGATCGGCCCGAGCATGGCTGACTCAGTTGGCTCCGGGCAGTATTCACAGTTGGGAAGAGCTATCCCGAGTGTTCGTGAGAACTTTCGAGGGCACTTGCAAGCGACCCGGGGGATTGCCTGAGCTGCAGCACTACGTGCAGAAGCCGAATGAGACTTTGAGAGAGTTCGTCCAGAGATGGTCTACTTTGCATCACACTATTGAGAATGAATCAGAGCATCAGGCTGTGTGCGCCTTCAAGGAAGGCGTCAAGTACAGAGAGTTGGTCTTGAAATTCGGTCAGACTGGTGATATGACTCTGGCTGGAATGATGGAGATAGCCACCTGGTACGCTAACGGAGAAGAGGAGGATCGACTCCGTAGCAGGAAGAGCAAACCATTCGGCCAAGGGGCCGGTGGAGGTAACTCCAATCGGAAACAGAAGCGTAAGGCCGAGCCAGTGGCACCTGGAGAGATTGCGGTAGTAAACGAAGGAAAGTTTAAGGGAAAACCTAAGGGGCCCTGGCCCCCTAAGAAGGTGAAGGACAAGGAAGGAAATGACGTGCTGGATTTGCCGTGCTACATCCATACGAAGAAAGATGAGGAAGGTAATCTGATTTATCTGAAACATACCACTCGGCAATGTCAACTCCTGATCCAGCAGTTCCGAGAGAAACCGCCCAACGAGAAAGAAAACGAGTCGGACAGAGAGGAAAATGAGGAGGAAGACGATGGTTATCCCAAGGTCAATTCCACTCTGATGATTTTTGCTGATGTTGAAAGCAAGAGTCTATTGAATGTCATCAACAGAGAAGTAAACATGGTCGCCCCTGCCGAGAAGTCTGCCTATCTAAGGTGGTCTCAGACGGCCATCACATTCGACCAGTCGGACCATCCCGCTCGTGTGGCCACCCCTGGGAGGCAAGCACTGGTGGTCGACCCTCTGGTTGGGGGCACCCGACTGACCAAAGTACTGGTGGATGGTGGCAGTGGTCTGAACATCCTCTATGCTGAGACCTTGAAAGGGATGGGCATTCCAATGTCCAAGCTTAGCAAGAGCAATATGAGTTTCCATGGTGTTATTCCTGGAAAGAAAGCCGAGTCACTCGGCCAGATCGCCCTCGACGTGGTTTCCGGTGATTCAAGTCATTACCGAAAGGAGAAGTTGACATTTGAAGTCGTGGATTTCCAGAGTGCCTATCATGCCATTTTGGGCAGGCCAGCCTATGCCCGCTTCATGGCTCGACCATGTTATGTGTATCTCAAACTGAAAATGCCCGGCCCCAAAGGTGTGATCACGATTACAGGCAATCGGCAGAAGGCCAAGGAATGTTTCTAGAAAGGTTCCAAGATCGCCGACGAACAAATGGTAGCGGTTGAATTCCAAGAATATCAGAAGAGTGCAGATCCGAGTGATTTGCTGAGAGCCAAGAAGCCTGCCACAGATTCTGCATTCCAATCGACCGGTGAGATGAAGCCAGTCCATATTCAGCCGACGGATCCCAATGCTGCGCCGACTCATATATCAACGATTCTCGACAGCAAATAGTAAGAAGCACTCGTCCAGTTCCTCCGTGAGAACTGGGACATCTTTGCATGGAAACCTTCTGACATGCCAGGTGTGCCCAGGGGACTGGCCGAGCACCATTTGCGTGTCAACCCCAAAGTAAAACCCGTCAAAGAGCACCTTTGGCGGTCCACCGTGCAGAAGAGGAAAGCAATCGGCGAGGAAGTAGCTCGACTGTTGGCAGCAGAGTTCATCCGTGAAATCTACCACTCCGAGTGGTTAGCCAATGTAGTCATGGTTCCTAAAAAGGATGATTCACTTCGTATGTGCATTGATTTCAAGCATATCAATCGGGCCTGCCCGAAAGATCATTTCCCTCTCCCTTGCATCGATCAGATTGTTGATTTGACTGCGGGGTGTGAGCGCTTGTCTTTCTTAGATGCGTATTCCGGATACCATCAGATCCGACTGTATGGTCCCGATGAAATAAAAACAACCTTCATCACCCCGTTCGGGTGCTTTTGCTATGTCACCATGCCTTTTGGTTTGAAAAATGTCAGAGCCACATTTATGAGAATTATTTAGAAGTGCCTGCTCACTCAAATCAGTCGGCATGTGGAAAATTACATGGATGACATCATGGTCAAGTCTCGCAAAGGTTCCAACCTATTGAGTGACCTTGCAGAAACCTTTGCCAACCTGAGAAGGTACGATATCAAGCTTAATCCGTCAAAATGCACGTTAGGAGTTCCAGGGGGAAAGTTACTCAGTTTTCTTGTTTCTGAACGAGGTATCGACGCCAATCCAGAGAAAGTTGATACCATCCTCCGAATGAAATGCCCCGTGCGAGTGCATGACATTCATAAGCTGACTGGTTGTCTGGCCGCCCTGAGTCGATTCATTTCTCGTCTTGGTGAAAAGGCCTTGCCTCTTTACCGATTGATGAAGAAGTCTGATAAGTTCGAGTGGACTGATGAAGCTGAAACAGCGTTTGCAGAGCTCAAAACCCTGCTTTCCACCCAGCCGGTGCTCGCTGCGCCAATCAGCAAAGAGCCTTTACTGCTCTACATTGCAGCCACTGGACAAGTTGTCAGTACAGTACTCACGGTCGAACGGTAGGAAGAAGGAAAGGCCTACAAGGTTCAACCCCCAGTATATTATCTCTTTGAAGTCTTGACTCCGTCCAAGCAGCGATACCCGCATTATCAGAAGCTTGTCTATGGAATATACATGACCATAAGAAGGTTGCGCATTACTTCTCCGACCACTCCATCACAGTTGTCAGCGATGCGCCACTGTCCGAAATTCTGAACAACAGAGATGCAACTGGTTGAGTGGCCAAATGGGCGATTGAACTCCCCCTTTGGATATCAAGTTCGAGGCAAAGAAGGCCATCAAGCCCCAAGCAATTGCAGATTTTCTAGCCGAGTGGATTGAGCAGCAATTACCGACTCAAGTTCACTCGGAGCATTGGACTATGTTTTTTGATGGCTCCAAGATGCTGAATGGTTCAGGTGTTGGGGTAGTTTTGGTATCCCCCGCGGAGACAGGCTTAATTATGTTCTCCAGATTAATTTCGATTCCTCCAATGATGAAGCCGAATATGAAGCACTTCTATACGGGTTGCGTATGGCCATTTCACTCGGCGTTCGTCGCCTTATGGTCTACGGCGACTCGGATTTGGTGGTTAATCAAGTGATGAAGGAATGGGATGTCAGGAGTCCAGCCATGACAGGTTATTGCAATGCAGTGAGAAAGCTAGAGAAGAGGTTTGAAGGTTTGGAGCTCCATCATGTGCCCCGACTGAAAAATCAAGCTGCAGGTTCCAAGAGAGAGGCTGTTCCCCAAAATGTGTTTCTGGAACATATCCATTCACCTTCGGTTTAGGAAGACCCTTTCACCGAAGAGTCACCACAACCCAAGAGTGCCACGGATCCGACTGAAGTCGAAGCCCCGGTCATGGTTGACTTAATCATGGAGGTTTTGGTCATTACGCCCGACTGGACAGTGCCATACATTGCATACATCCTTAGGAAGGAACTCCCTGAAGATGAAGAAGAGGCTCGACAGATCGTCCGACGGTCTAAAGCCTTCACTGTGATAAGGGGACAGTTGTTCAGAGAAAGTGTGACTGGAGCCTGCCAGAAGTGCATCATGCCAGAAGAAGGCCGAATGATCCTCAACGATATTCACTCGGGAACCTATGGTCACCATGCATCCCCTCGGACCATCGTAGCCAAAGCATACCGAGCTGGGTTTTACTGGCCACACGCCAATGAGATGGCAAAAGAAATAGTGGACAAGTGTGAAGGCTGTTAGTTTTATTCCAACATGTCCCACAAACCTGCATCGGCTCTGAAGACTATTCCACTTGTCTGGCCTTTCGCTGTTTGGGGACTGGATATGGTTGGACCTCTGAGGACAGGTAGAAGTGGATTTACTCATGTGCTGGTAGCAGTCAACAAGTTCACCAAATGGATCGAAGCCAAGCCCATCAAGAGCCTTGAAGCAAGCACATCCGTGAGTTTCATCAGAGAACTTATATTCAGATATGGCATCCCACACAGCATCATCACAGATAACGGTTCGAACTTCGATTCGGAAGAATTCAAAGCTTTTTGCGCCTCCCAAGGCACGAGGGTCGATTACGTGTCAGTCGCCCGTCCCCAGTCGAATGGACAGGCAGAACGAGCGAATGGATTGATTCTCAAAGGACTGAAGCCTCGGTTAATGTGTGACCTCAAGCACGCGACAGGTGCTTGGGTCGACGAACTTCCATCGGTGCTTTGGGGACCGAGGACAATCCCCAATCGGTCGACTGGTCGGACTCCATTCTTTCTAGTCTACGGAGCCGAAGCTGTTTTGCCGAGCGATTTGCTCCACAACGCTCCCCGAGTCGAACTCTTCTCAGAAGAAGAGGCTGAGCAGGCTCGACAAGATGCAGTCGACCTCTTGGAGGAAGAAAGAGAGATGGCCTTGATCCGGTCGACCATTTATCAGCAAGACTTACGTCGATTCCACACCAAGAACATAAGGGGTCGTGCATTCCAGGAGGGGGACTTGGTCCTCCGAGTGGATCAGCAAAATCCACACAAGCTCGCCCCCCGCTTGGGAAGGCCCTTTCATCATCACCAAGGTGCTCCACAACGGAGCATACCGCCTCTTGAACGTCGAACACAACAAAGATGAGCCGCGCGCCTGGAATGCGGATCTGCTCCGCCCTTTCTATTCTTAGATGTTTTAGATCGATCATATGTAATAAGGAATACCTTTTAGCTTAACTATCAAAAGACATAATTTGCTCCTCCCGAATGGTTGTTGTTTGTTTCTTTTGAGTACATTACTTTAGCCATGAATCTGCTTCTCTGGAAACAAATCGTTAAAAATCCTACCGAGTGATGAGCCTGCCTCTCACTCGGGGGGCTTAGCTGCAACCCAGTGCTCACCTAAGTATTAAAAATCCTAACGAGTGACGAGTATGCCTCTCACTCGGGGGCTTAGCTACAGCCCAGTGCTTGCCTAAGTATTAAAAATCCTACCGAGTGATGAGTCTGCCTCTCACTCGGGGGCTTAGCTGCAGCCCAGTGCTCACCTAAGTGTTAAAAAATCCTACCGAGTAATGAGTCTGCCTCTCGCTCGGAGGCTTAGCTGCAGCCCAATGCTCGCCTAAGTATTAAAAATCCTACCGAGTGATGAGTCTGCCTCTCCCTTGGAGGATTA
>NC_041387.1:554997292-554997864 GCF_002162155.2 Triticum dicoccoides
TTAGCTGCAGCCCAGTGCTCGCCTAAGTGTTAAAAATCCTACCGAGTGGAGAGCGATCCTCCCGCTTGGGGGCTTAGCTGCAGCCCAGTGCTCGCCTAAGTGTTAAAAATCCTACCGAGTGGAGAGCGATCCTCCCGCTCGGGGGCTTAGCTGCAGCCCAGTGCTCGCCTAAGTGTTAAAAATCCTACCGAGTGGAGAGCGATCCTCCCGCTCGGGGGCTTAGCTGCAGTTTCGTACTCGCCTAAGTTTTAAAAAAATCCTACCGAGCGATGAGCAATCCTCTCACTCAGAGGCTTAGCTGCCGCCCAGCGCTCGCCTAAGTTCCGAAAACCTTACCCAACCGGTCGACTGGAATGTCAAGACCATTGCTGAGGGCCTTGCTGATGAGTTGATCAATGCTACTCAAGGATCACCCGACCGATCGACTGGAACATCAAGACCATTGCTGAGTGCCTTGCTGATGAGCTGATCAATGCTACTCAAGGATCACCCAACCAGTCGACTGGAACGTCAAGACCATTGTTGAGTGCCTTGCTGATGAGCTGATCAATGCTACTCAAGAATCACCCAAC
>NC_041387.1:554997874-555008023 GCF_002162155.2 Triticum dicoccoides
CTCGCCTAAGTTTTAAAAATCCTACCCAACCGGTCGACTGGAACGTCAGGACCATTGCTGAGTGCCTTGCTGATGAGCCGATCAATGCTACTCAAGGATCACCCGACCGGTCGACTGGAACGTCAAGACCATTGCTGAGTGCCTTGCTGATGAGCTGATCAATGCTACTCAAGGATCACCCAACCGGTCGACTGGAACGTCAAGACCATTGCTGAGTGCCTTGCTGATGAGTTGATCAATGCTACTCAAGGATCACCCAACCGGTCGACTGGAACGTCAAGACCATTGCTGAGCGCCTTGCTGATGAGCTGAACGATGCTACATGAGTATCCCCGGACCGGTCGACTGGCTTTCCTTCTACAGAAGCTACATTAAGCAAACAGACAATAATTCGAGGGAAAGGCAAATTTCATTCGAAGACAGACGCAATATGTGAGGCGATAAATCCGAAGTTTCCTGACCGCAAAATAAAGTGCTCGGGCGCCAGGCCCGAAGGAGTTTTATCGGTAACAAATCCACTCGGCATTCCGAGGCAAATCGAGGTGGTGGTATAATGTTTTTTAAATCACTCAGCGGGAGAAGGACTGGCCGGGTCGCAGAAGCTGTCGAGATCGATGCTGTCGGCGATGCGAGTGGCTTCCTCAAGGAAAGTAGCCATGAAGTCCTGGAAGGAGTGCTTCTTTGTGTTTGCCACTTTGAGAGCCGCCAGCTTGTCCTCCTTGGCCTCCTTGCAGTGCACTCGGACCAAAGACAAGGCGACGTCAGCCCCACAGCACGCAGAAGATTTCTTCCATTCTTGCACTCGGTCCGCGATCTGGTTCAGCTGAGTCATCAAAAACTCGAGGTCTCGAGACATCTCCGCCTGGGGCCAGAGCTAGGCGTCCACTCGGACCATCGCCGCCTTCAGCCGAGCCAGATAGTCGACTGCACCATCCAAGCAAGACTCCAGTCGAAGCAAGTTCATCGCAACTTCATCTCTCATGGGGCAATTGATAGGGTCAAGACTTGTCTCGACCCATCCAGTTTCAGCCTCGAAGTCGTGACAGAATTCTGTTTCATCACAGCAAACAATGAGTCGACAGAACTACAAAACCCAGTCAACAATGGTTATTTAACTGGATGGACATACCTTCAAGCTTCAGGACAAGCTTTGTTGCAAGTTGTTCTAAATGAGACTCTAACTTGCCGGTCCTGGTCTTGAGACCTTCAACTTCAGCGATCAAGTTCTCCTTGTCCTTCCTCAGCTGCTCGACTTTGCGGTTAGCGTCCGAGATAGCCGTCTTCAGTGTTGCGTTCTCATCCTCCAACTTGCCGACTGAAGCCATCTTATCGTCCACAAGCTTCGTCTTCTCGCGCGCTTCCTTCTGAGCAGGTGCCAAGTCCAGGTCCTTCTGCTCCAGAGCTTCCTTCATCCTCTCTAAAGAAACAACACTCTTCAGACAAGACTGAAGTTGGCGATTTTCACTACGCACATCTGCTTTTGCGAATTCACTTGGTTCAAGAGACTAAAAGAAAAGCCAGCACCAAGTGTGAAGCTACAAAGCAGATAGAATGACCGAGTGATTACCTCCCATGATGGTTGTTTCTTCTTGAGCTTTCTTCAGGTTCTTCTTCGCTAGTTCAAGATCAAGTTCAACACTGATATGCTTCTTCTTTAATTCGATGAGACGACCTCCAAGATCACAAGACCTCTGCAGCCAGAAAGACAGGCATGTCAGTCGACACATACAAGTAACAGTGAAGGGAAAGATTTATTCTCAGACTACTACCGAATCAAATATTCAACAGTAGTCTCGGGGACTACACCCAGTGGGTGCACTCAGCGTGCCCCCACTGGATCAGACGAACACTCAGCAAAACAGCTTAAAAAAAGCACTCATCAGACTCCAGTCGACTGCCAGCAGCCGACCGTGGTCTCGGGGACTACACCCAGTGGGTGCACTCGACGTGCCCACACTGATTCAGAAAGTGCAAAATCAGAGATTTCTGAAGTCCTAAACGGAAGAACACCCAGTGGGTGATCAGATATAAAGCAACATTCAAAAATTCAGTTGGAAGTTTACCGACCTGAACATTGGTCCGAAGGGCAGTGCTGGCATTGTGAGCTACCTGACTAGCTTCATGCATCACTTTCACTTGCTCCATGACAAGATTCTCCTAGCGAAGGGCTTCCCTAGCGGCACTCGACGAGTCATATGGAGTCTGATATGTAGCAAAGAGAGATGGCTCCATAGGAGTCAAAGCAGCCGCCGGGTCAGACGAGTGGAGTTGTATTGGTGTGGCGGGCGTCTGTGCAGTCGACCCCGACGGACGATCAGTCGTCAACGGGTCAACAAATGTGACGTTCGTCCGAGCTATCGCCTCCGGTGCCGGTGCCGACTGAGGGATTTGGACTTCAAGTCTCCTTCTGCTCGAAACCTTGCTCTTCTTCTTCCTCTCCAGCGGAGGCACTTCTTCTTCTTCGTCATCGGGGAGCACAACAACATCTTGCGAAGCTACACCAGAAGAGTAATATGAAATTTTCAGTCAATCGACCACTCACTCAGTTAGACAGAACTGAGTTGAACAAACTTACCAGCTCGTGAGGTGGCTTCTTCACCTTCTGGCCCCTTATCAACGTCCATGTCAGTGGCAGCAGAGGCGGGGCTGAAAAGGCACAAAGACTGATCAGTTAGATCGAGAGAACTTTCAGTCGACTCACAGAAACTCAAACAAGATACTCACCCTGAGGCAACGGGGACGTCCATCTTGATTCGTGGCAATATATTTCGGGTCTTGGAGGGGGCGACTTTTGGTTGTTTAGCCACCTTCTCCATCGGCTCCGGAGTCGACGTCCGAGCGCGCTTCTGGGTGGTGGCACTTGGAGCTGCACTCTTCGCACGATCGCCAGACGGATCATGTTGCTGCTTGGATCGATGCTCAGAGCGCGGCGGCAAGTCGACCTCTTCCTCCTCGTCTGACTCCTCGCTCTCCTCCTCCTCCTCCCCTTCCGGAGACTCCCACTCACCACTCTCCTCAGCGCTGTCGTCCCCCTCCTGGTCCTGCACCAAATCATGTTCGCCGTTGGGCATGGAGTACATCTCAGTGAATACCTGCGAAGCAAATTGGGCAGGACAAGAGTCAACCAACGTTGAGTTCAATCGGAATGCAGGCGGAAACAGTCGGAACAAAGATCGTACCTTGTCGGGTGGGTTGTCGCTTCCGAAAGGGATGACTCGCCTGGATCCTCTAGGGTTATCTTGAGTGCACGTAATGCTCTTCAACCACAAGGCCACGGTGTTGAGCGACACTTCTTCCGGGTGGACCCGAGTGGTGTCGCTCGGCCCAGAATACAACCACATCGAATGGTCACGGGCCTGGAGAGGCTGGATATGCCTAGCGAGAAATACCTCTAACAAGTCCAGGCCAGTGACACCGTCATTGATGAGTTGGACCACTCGGTCCACTAACATCCTCATCTCCATGGTCTCGGCAGCAGTAACCTTCAATGGAGCAGGAGTTTGGACACGGTCGAATGAAAAAGGAGGAAGACCGGTCGAATGACCTGGAGTCGCAACGTCCTGACAGTAGAACCAAGATGATTGCCAACCCCTAACGGATTCAGGAAGGGTCATGGCCGGAAAAGCGCTCCTATTCCTCTTTTGAATGCCTAAGCCCCCGCACATCTGGATAACATGGGTTTTCGAGTCACTCGACTTCGCCGACTGAGATCGAATAGTGAAGATATGTTTGAAGAGACCCTAGTGCGGTCGACATCCTAAGAAGTTCTCGCACATCGACACGAAAGTGGCTAGATACGTAATGGCATTGGGGGAAAAGTGGTGGAGCTGTGCCCCAAAGAAGTTCAGAAACCCTCGGAAGAAAGGGTGCGGAGGGAGCGAGAACCCCCGGTCAACATGAGTGGCGAGCAAGACGCACTCACCCGGTCGAGGTTGTGGCTCCGTCTCTCCCTTCGGCAGCCTCGCCGCCCCCGCTGCAATCAGCCCGGACTCCTGAAGATCGGTCAGATCGTCCTACCGGATCGAAGACCGGATCCAATCGCCTTGGATCCAGCCCGGTGGCAGCCCCGAGCGCGACGACGATCCGCGACTTGTTTTCTTGCCCTTTGCCGCCCCCGTTGCTTTCTTGGCGCGCTCCAGCGTCGCCGTCTTGTCCTTCACCATGGCTTGAGGACGGCGGCGTCGGAGGCGGAGACGCTTGGTGCGGTGGAGGAGCAGAGGAGAAAGAAGAAGAGGCAGAAGTGCACAGTGCAAGCACCCCGGCCCCGTCGCCTTATAAAGGCTCACTTCCGAGTGACTGACGCGTGGGGCCAAGCAATCCTATAAAATCCTGCTACAGTTGCACGCGCAGCGAACATGGCGAAAAAGGTGGCGCGATGATCGAGGCGTCGCTGATTATCCGGGTCCCCCTTTTTTCGGCGCCCCTCTGTTCGCGCGCGCCCCTAAAATTTCGTATCCCACGGAATCCGGGATCTCCCCGCAAGCAATCGCGCCCGAGATCTCGCACCCCCACGCGACACTCGACACATGAAGTCATCAATTCAGTCGACTAATCACTGAATGGATCAAGGCAACCGAGTCATCCCCGAAGTACCAACGCAGGCGTTCAGTCTAACAGAAAGCACTCGCGGAGACACGAGACAGGTCCAACATTGTCTTTCTTTACTCTCACACCTTAATCCATTCGGGGGCTACTGACGAGGATGCAAACCTGGGGTAGGGTCATAGGCTCGACCTATACGTTCTACCCAAGGTCACTACCCTGGAAGATGAAAAGACCAAGAGTCAACAGAAGAGCACCAGTCTCATATGTCGAGTGCAATCCACTCGACAGTCATATCACTCGACGGTGGTTACCTATCGCCACTCGACCACAAGGAAGATCACTCAACCATATCGAAGACCAGTAGTCAGGAGAGCACACAACGGCCAGATATTTATCCCTTAGTCTTCATGAGCATTAAGAGTACTTAATGCTGGCGTTACCAGTAACGCCTCTACTTTATGTACATTAGTTCCCCTGTAATGTAGTGGGGCTGGGGTCCTTGCGTACTCTATATAAGCCACCACCCCCTCTGGCACAAGGGTTCGCACCCTCTGTAATCCAACACATATAATCCAATTGACCGCCTCCGGGCACCGAGACGTAGGGCTATTACTTCCTCCGAGAAGGGCCTGAACTCATAAACATCGTGTGTATACCTTCATCATAGCTAAGATCTTGCCTCTCCTTACCTACCCCCCTTTCTACTGTCAGACTTAGAACCACGACAGTCGGCCCTGTCTCGAGCCAAGGGAGGCTGCTGCGGGGGCTGGCCTGGATCGGGTGGCGGTGCGATGCGGTCTTCGGCAGCATGTCATCTGGCGTTAGATCGGCGGCGGCGTCGAGGGCCTGGTGGACTGCTTGGCGGCACCCATGGCATATCTGTTCTGGCTGGTGTAGCCAGTGGTGGTGGTCATCTTCTTCGTTGGCGGTGGCCGGCCAAAAGCTTGGTGATCGGATCTCGAGATCCATCATCTAGTCCCGACTGCGAGTTGTGGAGACATGGTTGCCGGTGAAAACCGAGCCGACGGCAGGCGATGGCGGCGTTTCTACGCCGTTACCTTGATGAAGGCATCGTCGTGTAACTACTGTCGACCCACTCGTGCTGCTCCGGGGGAAACCCTAGGATCTGGTGTTCCAAATCGGATGATGGCGGCACTGCGGTGTCATTTCTCTCTTGGTAGCATCGTTTGTGGAGCAGCGTTGGAAGTCAGAGGCAGGAGGTGGTGCGGCTTCGTTTTACACGGAGCTTCGGTGGAGATGTCAAGTCATGCCTGACCGACAGGTGCTACGCTTGGTCATGCCTGGTCGGCAGGTGCTACGCACGACAGATCCGCTAAGGACTTCAAGCTATGTCGGCTGGTGATACTTGGCAGCATGACGCTGAGGTGTATCAATGGCGATCGCGACATGTTCAGCTGTTTGCGCGCAGGGAGAAGGTGCCGTTGGGCGCCGTGGTGGCGTCGACGATAGCTGGACCGAGCAAGGTTGATTCATCAATACCGTTCTGAAGATGAAGCGGTGGTAGTTAGCGGCAGCGGCCTCTGAGAGCACGCCGGACCAGTGTGTGCCCCAGACCCGGCAAGTGGCCAGGTTGGGGTTTCAGGTCTTAGATGTTAGGCTTGACTGCAATGTCTATTTGGTATTAGGCCTAGCCTATCTGCGCCCCTTCATCAACTGCATAGGTGTAGCGACAATTTGTTGCTTAGATGGCGGCTTTAGTCTTACTGTTGTATTGATTTTGTAAGGTCTTGTGAAAATAATTAATAAATTGGCCGTACGCATCGCCCAGATGCAGAGCCCGGGGGTCATCCTTCTTTTCTAAAAAAAAGCAACAGTTGTGCTTCGGTAATTTCATCAACAACAAAAAAAGAATTGTGCTTCGGTGAGCAAAGGTGCATGAGAAGAAAATGAGGTCCACGTACTCCGAACGACCACGTAGGACATACAAATTGTAGCCAAATCCTTGTGCTTGAAAATATGGGTGCTATGGGGAGTCAACCTTTAATAAGTTGGGTAATGAGTTTCAGAAAAATCCTTCATGTTTTAAGGTCGAGCAAAAAATAAGAGGCTCTGGTTCTCTCTTTTTTTTGTAGTTCCTGATGTAAAAGGAGTCGCAGACCAAAAAATCTCGCACACATATTTGGATAAATTGTCCTTGCCACAAAAAAGAAAGATAAATTGACCCAAGGTGGAACAAAATGTGGTATACATCTTCGTCTTCACGGGCATATGAACTGTTGCCCGACACTTGTCGCTTGAACATAATGCTAAAGAGGAAAAACAAATGGCACTCCATCCAATTCATATTAATTGTTGCAGCTTTAGTATAACTTTTATATAAATCGAAGGGAGTACTATGTTTTGTAGTTGAGCATAAATATACTCTGAAAAAGGGAGCTGAATATAAATAAATAAATAAAAAAAGCATGAGTAAGAGGTTGATGTTGACATGCAATTGCTGGTATGCCTAGGGAACGACACAACTTCCCTCTTTGCTCTTTCGGCATGGACAATCTGAAAAGCATCGCAATGCGTGTGTTTTCGAGAACGCCCACCCATCTCACTCTAGCATCTCTGATCAGATCAAGGAAGACGCTCACGCCTGGGCCAAGGTGGGCGCCAAAGGGCTAGGCATGATTATACTACATCCCGACCTCGTGTAACTAAGGGTTGAGCAACCCATCTCTCTGCTGCTCACCGTGCCCTAGTCGTGCATTCTCCTTGGGTACACAGTTTAGGGATCGCACCTTTGTGAAACGATTCGCAACATGCGTATTGATGAAAAAAATAAGGTAAGCTTACAAATTTATTCTTTTGGAATGATGTAACTACTATCCCTCCGTTGTGATTTACTCGTCGTGGTTTTAGTTCAAATTCGAACTAAAACCACGACGAGTAAATCGGAACGGAGGGAGTATTATTTAAGTTATGACAAAACTAACTATGATGGATTTTCTCAAAATGACTAAAGTTACAAAAAAAAAGTGCAGGAAAACCTTATAATCTAGTATTCATCAAGCATCATGGCGGTATAAAGACATAAGAAATAACAAAAATTACATTCATGTCCGTAGATCACCTAACGACATTAAAAGTATATGGATGGACAATTACTTGTAGAAAAATATGGCGGCTAAAAACATATGTAATTTAGGAACGAGAATGTATTTTCATATTAGCATGTGGGCTCTATATCTATCACTATCACTCACTATCTCTAAAAACATGTGGGAGTTTTTAGCCAAAAATAATAATAATGACATGTGGCGTTCAATCAGTACCATTTTTTTTATTATGATCATGTGGATCCATGCACGTGGCTGGCCTGGGAGCGCGTGGATCGCTGGCGTGTCGCTGCGTCGACGGGCAAAAGGCAAAAGGCAATAGGATGTGTATGTATGCACCTAGGTGAATGCAACAGCTTTGTCCTGGTTTTCCGACGGCGAGGAACGCATGGGAAAGTCGTCTGACGATCGATATTCGAGAGAGACGAATCATCTTATCATGCGGTGTGGTATGGAGCCAGCGCTGTGGTGGTTGCGTATGGATCTCCTGATCTGGATCGCGTCACAGACGCCTACGCTTTGACTTTGAGCGCGCACGCTGACCATCCTCCGTCCGCCTCCGCTGTCCTCTCCGTTCGCCACCTCCACGTTGATTAACTTTCTGTATCTATTATAATACCCCCACGCTCAGCTTAGATCGTGCTTCGTGTGCATCCATCTTGGATCGACCGAATGCTCGATCGGCATCTTCTCCGACAGATGTCAAGTCAGCTCTAGTCTTTCACTCGAAATCCTATAACTCCCTGAAATTTCTGGTTTGGAGAGTCTAACTACTCCCTCCCAATGTCAGGAAACGTTCTTATATTATGAGATGGAGGGAGTAGAAGATGTTCTAACTTATTCTAAATATAATGTATGTACAATTCATATATGGTTTGTATTTAAATATTCAAAGCGCCTTATAATCCAGAACAGAGGTGATAATTAGTATTTCTCTCAAGTGTTGTAACTCATGACACCCCCTCCCTGCCCAAATTTGAGTATCCCTCACTAAACCTTCCCATATGAAAAGTGGCGCCAACAATTGCTGACTGGCTTGACTCTGCCGCCGCTCCATCCATTCGTCTCCCGCCCACTTGAGTCCATTCTCAATCAAATTTGGGCACTTAAGCTTTAAGGAGTTGTTCGAGAAGTTGAAATTTAATGCAAGAGTTGGGGATGCTCTCGGAGCATCTACAACAACGATGACCAAATCCGACCCCTCAAACGCCCGCGGACGGGCCCGGGGGCGTCTGTCGTGGTACTCAGTCTGACAGTAAGTATAGGGGATACGTATGAGGAGGCAATGCCCTAGCTACGACGAGGATGTACACATGAGTTTTACGAGTTCAGGCCCCTCTCGGAAGAGGTAACATCCCTACGTCTCGGTGCCCTGAGGCGGTCGACTGAAATATGGTGTGTGTGTGTGTGTGTGTTACAGGGGGTGCGAACCCTTGTCCGAGAGGAGGGGTGGCTTATATAGAGTGCGCCAGGACCCCAGCCCACCTCCGTTACACGAGTTCAATGTACATTAAGACAGGGCGTTACTGATAACACCAGCTATAAAGTGTATTTAATGACCTTAAAGACTACGAAGTGAACGTCTGACCATTGCCGTTCTTAGTGACTCCTGGTCTCCTGTGGGTCGAGTGGTCGTCTGCATGGTCGAGTGACTGTAGGAGTGAGGGGTATCTGAGTGAGATGATTGGTCGAGTGGATTGCACTCGACTACCTCAATTGATACCCTCTGTTGCTCTTTGAATGTCTTTGCTTCTAGGATAGTGACCTTGGGTGGGGTGTATAGGCCAGGCCTATGACCCTACCCTAGGTCTATGGCATCATCATTAGCCCCCGAATGGATTGAGGACCGAGTGGAAAGAAGGTTGAAGTTGGTCCAGCCTTGGCTCTCGTGCTTCATAAGTATCCATGCTGGGTTGGAGGCTTACGCTGAAACTTCGGTTTCGTTTTAGTCACCTTGATCGATTCAGAAGTTGTCGAGTGTAATCATGTTGTTACTCGTCGAGTGTTGCTTCGATGCGAAATCTTCGGCGCGATTGGTTACTGCGGATCCCGGATCTCACGGGATTTGAAAATTTGGGGAAGCGCGCGAGGCGGAGCGCGCCGTAGTAAGCGGGACGGATAGACAGGGGCGCCTCGATTTCTGCTCCACGTACCCGGCGTGCGACTGTTGCGGGATTTGACGGGATTGCACAGGCCCACTCGTCAGCCACTCGGAAGTGGGTCCTTAAAAGGCGTCGGGGCCGAGGCGTCTGCAGTGTGCGCCCTCAATCCCCTTCTTCTTTCTCCGCTTCTCCAATGCATCTCCCTCCACTCTCGACGCCACCACCCCGCCAGCGCGCCGCCCGCCACCATGGTGAAGGACAAGACAGCGGTGCTGGAGCGCGCGAAAAAGGCGACGGGGGCGGCGAAAGGCAAGAAGACGAATCGGGGCTCGTCATTGAGGTCTGCGCAGCCACCGGGTTAGTTCCAGGGCGATTGGATCCGATCTTCGCTTCGGCAAGAGGATCTCGAAGAGCTGGCCACCTTCGGTTTGATCATT
>NC_041387.1:555008229-555016756 GCF_002162155.2 Triticum dicoccoides
GGTCAGGTGAGTGTGTCTTGCTTGCAGCCCATGTCGACCGTGGCTTTTCTCTTCCTCTGCATCCTTTTTTCCGGGGCTTCTTGAACTTTTTCAGTGCTCAGCTCCACCACTTTTCTGCAAACACCATCATGTACCTCGCCGCGTTTGTGTCCATGTGTGAGAATTTCCTGGGTTGTCAACCGCACTGGGGTCTCTTCAAACACATCTTTACAATTCGCTCCCAGGCTGTGAAGAAAGCAAATTCGAGTGACAAGAGGACGCACGTGATGCAGATGTGCAGGGGTCTAGGGATCCAGATGAGGAAGAGGAGTGCTTTCCCTCCCATGACACTTCCCGAGTCTATCAGGGGTTGGCAATCGACCTGGTTCTATTGCCATGATATTGCAACTCCTGGTCAGTCGACTGGTCTCCCCCCTTTTTCCCTAGATCACGCTCAGCAACCTTCTTCACTGAAAGTGACTTCTGTGGAGAGGGTGGAAATGAACATGTTTGTCGAGAGGGTGGTCCAGTTGGTCCGTTAGGGTGTAACTAGCATGGATCTGTTGGAGGTGTTTCTCAATCGACGCATCCAGCCTCCAAGCTCGTGACCACTCTATGTGGATGTATTCGGGAGCCAACGACATCGCTCGGGTTCACCCAGAGGAAGTTACGGATGAGACGGTGGCCCTGTGGCTGAAGGGTATTACAGGAAACAAGGATAACCCCAGGGGAGCCAGGAGAGTCGATCCATTCGACACCAATAACCAGCCAGGCAAGGTTTGATTTTCGCTACCGAGTGTACATCAATCTGTCTTGCAACTGTTTCTGAATCCAACTGATATTTGATTGGCTTCTCGTCTTGTAGGTTTATACTGGAATGTACTCAATGCCCAACGGTGAACAAGCTCTGGAGCAAGACCAGGAGGGCGAGGATAGCGCAGAAGAGAGCGGCGACTGGCAATCTCCAAAAGATGATGATGAGGACGAAAGTGATGAGTCGGAAGATGAAGAGGTAGTCGACTCACCACCTCGCTCAGAGCGTAGATCCAAGCAACTCCAAGATCCGGCGGGCGGGCGTGGCAATACCGTGGCTCCGAGTACCCAAGCGCACAAGCGCACTCGGACTTTGACTCTGGAGCCAATGGAGAAGGTTGCCAAGCAACCCAAGGTCGCTCCTCCGAAGCCTGGGAAGAATTTCCCTAAGATCAAGATGGACGTTCCTGTTGCCTCTGGGTGAGTGTTCTATCTTTCCATGTTTTCTTCTACCGACTCATATTTCTGCTCTGACCAAGTGGATTATGAATTTTTTGAGTGCTGCAACTTCTGCGACTTCCATGGACGTTGACAAGGCCCCAGGTGATGAGGAGGCTGATGACATGGCAACTTCCAAAGCTGGTAAGCTCTGGCCATCTTGAAACTTTTTCTGCTGACTGGGTTACTGGTCAATTGAACTCTGAAGGTTGCTTTTTGTTGCAGCTCCGCGGGACGTCATTGAGCTTCCGGGTGATGACGAGGAAGTGCCTATGAGAGAGAGAAGTAGGAGGGGCGAGGCCTCAAGCGGGAGGACGACCGAGGGTCAGGTGCCTCAGTCGACATCAGTGCCTGAGACGGTGGTCCAGCGATCCGGAGATCTGGCTCGGGCCAATGTTACCTTTACCAATCTGCTGTCGACTGACCGTTGATACATCCAGTTTGCATCATGCTTTTATATTGATATTTATTGCATTATGGGCTGTTATTACACGTTATGTCACAATACTTATGGCTATTCTCTCTTATTTTACAAGGTTTACATGAAGAAGGAGAATGCTGGCAGCTAGGATTCTGGGCTAGAAAAGGAGTAAATATTAGAGACCTATTCTGCACAGCTCCAAAAGTCCTGAAACTCCACGAAAGTCATTTTTGGAATTAATAAAAAATACCGGCTAAGGAATCAGCGTCAGGGGGCCCACACCCTGTTCACGAGGGTGGGGGCGCGCCCACCCCCCTAGGGTGTGCCCCCTGCCTCATGGGCCCCCTGACAGGCCTTCGGTGCCCATCTTCTGCTATATGAAGTCTTTTACCCAGGAAAAAATCATAAGCAAGCTTATGGGACGAAACTCCGCCGCCACGAGGCGGAACTAGTCTAGGGCTCCGGCGGTGCTGTTTTGCCGGGGAAACTTCCCTTCGGGAGGGGGAAATCATCACCATCATCATCACCAATGATTCTCTCATCGGGAGGGGGTCAATCTCCATCAACATCTTCACCAGCACCATCTCCTCTCAAACCCTAGTTCATCTCTTGTATCCAATCTTTGTATCAAAACCTTAGATTGGTACCTATGGGTTGCTAGTAGTGTTGATTACTCCTTGTAGTTGATGCTAGTTGGTTTATTTGGTGGAAGATCATATGTTCAGATCCTTAATGCATATCAATACCCCTATGATTATGAACATGAATATGATTTGTGAGTAGTACGTTTGTACCTGAGGAAATGGGAGAAGTCTTGCTATAAGTAGTCATGTGAATTTGGTATTCGTTCGATATTTTGATAAGATGTATGTTGTCTATCCTCTAGTGGTGTTATGTGAACGTCGACTACATGACACTTCACCATTGTTTGGGCCTAGAGGAAGGCATTGGGAAGTAATAAGTAGATGATGGGTTGCTAGAGTGACAAAAGCTTAAACCCTAGTTTATGCGTTGCTTCGTAAGGGGCTGATTTGAATCCACATGTTTCATGCTATGGTTAGGTTTACCTTAATACTTCTTTTGTAGTTGCGGATGCTTGCAATAGGGGTTAATCATACGCATTGTTGAGGAAATCGTTAACTGGTAGCTGCTCAGTTGGCTGGTGAGTAGGGGATTAATCGGCTAATCGGCAAGTTAATCAGCCATTTAATCAATTAATCAGATGATTTATCGGTTTATAGGCTACTCGGTGACCCTACGAGTAGGGATTAATCAGCAAGTTAACTGATTAATCGGATGAATTCTTGAACAGGGATCATAAGTGGGATGCTTGTCCAAGAAAGGGCAGCACCCAAGCACCGGTCCACCCACATATCAAATTATCAAAGGAACGAACGCGAATCATATGAGCGTGATGAAAACTAGCTTGACGATAATTCCCATGTGTCCTCGGGAGCGCTTTTCTCATGTAAGAACTTCTCCAGGCTTGTCCTTTGCTACAAAAAGGATTGGGCCACCTTGCTGCACCTTATTTACTTTCATTGCTTGTTACCCGTTACAAATTATCTTATCACAAAACTATCTGTTACCTACAATTTCAGTGCTTGCAGAGAATACCTTACTGAAAACCGCTTGTCATTTCCTTCTGCTCCTCGTTGGGTTCGACACTCTTACTTATCGAAAGGACTATGATAGATCCCCTACACTTGTGGGTCATCAAGACTCTTTTCTAGCGCCGTTGCCGGGGAGTGAAGCGCCTTTGGTAAGTGGAACTTGGTAAGGAAAAAATTATATAGTGTGCTGAAATTTACTGTCACTTGTTACTATGAAAACTAATCCTTTGAGGGGCTTGTTCGTGGTATCTTCACCCCGACCAGTAGAGCAAAGAGTTGCTCCTCAACCTACTGAACCTACTAAAATGTTTACTTTGAAATTCCTTCGGGCATGGTAGAGAAACTGCTAGTTAATCCTTTTACAGGAGATGAAACATTACATCCCGACTTGCACCTAATATATGTAGATGAAGTTTGTGGATTATTTAAGCTTGCAGGTATGCCTGAGGATGTTATCAAGAATAGGGTTTTTCCTTTATCTTTGAAGGGAGATGCATTGACATGGTATAGGCTATGTGATGATATGGGATCCTGGAACTATAAACGATTGAAATTGGAATTTCACCAGAAGTTCTATCCTATGCATCTTGTTCATCGTGATCGTAATTACATATATAATTTTGGCCTCGCGAAGGAGAAAGCATCGCTCAAGCTTGGGGAGGCTTAAGTCAATGTTATATTCATGCCCCAATCATGAGCTCTCAAGAGAAATGATTATTCAAAAAATTTATGCTCGACTTTCTCTCAACAATCGCACCATGCTTGATACTTCTTGTGCTGGGTCTTTTATGATGAAGACTATTGAATTCAAGTGGGATTTATTGGAAAGAATTAAACGCAACACTGAAGATTGGGATTCCAATGATGGTAAGGAGTCAGGCATGACACCTAAGTTTGATTGTGTTAAATCTTTTATGGATACCGATGCTTTTCGTGGATTTAACACTAAATATGGACTTGACTCTGAGATAGTAGCTTCTTTCTGTGAATCATTTGCTACTCATGTCGATCTCCCTAAGTAGAAGTGGTTTAAATATAATCCTCCCACTGAAGTAAAAGTAGTTGCACCTATTAAAGTTGAAGAAAATACTATCACTTATAATGATCCTATTATCCCTACTACTTATATTGAGAAACCTCCTTTCCCTGCTAGGATAAAGGATCATGCTAAAACTTCAACTGTGGTTCGTAAGAGTAATACTAAAACACCTACACCACCTGAGCAAATTAAAGTTGAACCTAATATTGTTTTGGTTAAAGATCTCTTGGCTGATAATATTGATGGGCATGTTATTTATTTCTGTGATGAAGCTGCTAGAATTGCTAGACCCTATGCTAAGAAACATAGACATGTTGTAGGCATGTCTATTATTTCTGTTAAAATAGGAGATCATTGTTATCATGGCTTATGTGATATGGGTGCTAGTGCTAGTGCAATACCTATTTCCTTATATCAAGAAATTATGGGATATTGCACCTGCTGGGATAGAAGATATTGATGTTACGATTAAGCTTGCCAATAGAGATTCTATTTCACCAATTGGGATTATTAGAGATATTGAAGTCTTGTGTGGGAAAGTTAAATATCCTGCTGATTTTCTTGTTCTTGGTTCCCCACAAGATGACTTTTGTCCCATTATATTTGGTAGACCCTTCTTGAATACTGTTAATGCTAGAATTGATTGCAAAAAAGATGTTGTCACGATTAACTTGGATGATATGACTCATGAGTTTAATTTGGCTAAATTTCATAGACAACCCCATGATAAAGAACTGTCTAGTAAGGATTAAATTATTGGTCTTGCTTCTATTGTTGTGCCTCCTACTGATCCTTTAGAACAATATTTGCTAGACCATGAAAATGATATGTTCATGAATGAAAGAAGGGAAATAGATGAATTATTCTTTAAACAGGGTCCTATTTTGAAACATAACTTACTTATTGAAATCCTAGGGGATCTTCCACCACCTAAGGGTGATCCCGTGTTTGAGCTTAAACCATTACCTGATACTCTTAAATATGCTTATCTTGATGAAAAGAAGCTATATCCTGTTATTATTAGTGCTAACCTTTCAGAGAAGGAAGAGGAAAGATTATTGAAAACTCTGAAGAAGCACCATGCTGCTATTGGATATACTCTTGATGATCTTAAGGGCATTAGTCCCACTCTATGTCAACACAAAATAAAATTGGAGAAAGACGCCAAACCAGTTATTGATCACCAACGACGATTAAATCCTAAGATCAAGGAAGTGGTAAGAAAGGAAATACTAAAACTCCTTGAGGAAGGTATAATTTATCCCATTGCCGATAGTCAGTGGGTAAGCCCTGTCCATTGTGTCCCTAAGAAGGGAGATATTACTGTTGTTCCTAATGATAAAGATGAATTGCTCCCACAAAGAATTATTACAGGTTATAGGATGATAAAGCTACTAAAAAGGATCATTACCCTTTACCTTTTATTGATCAAATGCTAGAAAGACTACCCAAACATACACATTTTTTGCTTTCTAGATGGTTACTCTGGTTTCTCTCAAATACCTGTGTCAGCGCATGATCAAGAAAAGACCACTTTTACTTGCCCTTTCGGTACTTTGGCTTATAGACGTATGCCTTTTGGTTTATGTAATGCACATGCTACTTTTCAAAGATACATGATGGCTATATTCTCTGACTTCTGTGAAAAGATTTGTGAGGTATTCATGGATGATTTTTCCGTTTATGGGTCCTCTTTTGATGATTGCTTGAGCAACCTTGAACGAGTTTTGCAGAGATGCGAAGATACTAGTCTTGTTTTGAACTAGGAGAAGTGCCACTGTATGGTTAATGAAGGCATTGTCTTGGAGCATAAAATTTCTGAAAGAGGTATTGAAGTTGATAAAGCTAAAGTTGATGCCATTGAAAAGATGTCGTGGACAAAGGACATCAAAGGTATAAGAAGTTTCCTTGGTCATGCTGGTTTTTATAGGAGGTTCAATAAGGACTTTTCTAAAATCTCTAGGCCTCTTACTAATCTATTACAAAAAGATATTCCTTTTGTCTTCGATGATGATTGTGTTGGGAAACATAGTAATTTCAAAAAAAATCCTACGCACACACAGGATCATGGTGATGCATAGCAACGAGAGGGGAGAGTGTGTCCATGTACCCTCGTAGACTGAAAGCAGAAGCATTAGCACAACATGGTTGATGTAGTCGTACGTCTTCACAATCCGACCGATCAAGTACCGAACGCACGGCACCTCCGAGTTCAGCACACGTTCAACTCGATGATGTCCCTCGAACTCTGATCCAGCCAAGCTTTGAGGGAGAGTTCCGTCAGCACAACAGCGTGGTGACGATGATGATGTTCTACCGATGCAGGGCTTCTCCTAAGCACCGCTACGATATTATCGAGGTGGATTATGGTGGAGGGGGGCACCGCACATGGCTAAGAGATCCAAGGGGTCAATTGTTGTATCTATGGGGTGCCCCCTCCTCCGTATATAAAGGAGGGGAGGAGAGGGCCGGCCAAGAGGAGGAGGCGCGCCCAAGGGGGGAGTCCTACTCCCACCGGGAGTAGGACTCCTCCTTTTCCTACTTGGAGAGGGAGAGGGAAGGAAGAGGAAGGAGGGAGGAAGGAAAGGGGGGGGGGCGACCCCCCTCCCAATTTGGATTGGGCTTGGGGGGGTGCGCCCCCTCCCTTGCTCCTTTCCTCTCCTTTCCACTAAGGCCCATTAAGGCCCATATACCTCTCGGGGGTTCCGATAACCTCCCGGTGCTCCGGTATTATCCCGATCTCACCCGGAACCATTCCGGTGTCCAAATATAGTCGTCCAATATATCGATCTTTACGTATCGACCATTTCGAGACTCCTCGTCATGTCCATGATCACATCCGGGACTCCGAACTACCTTCGGTACATCAAAACACATAAACTCATAGTATAATCATCATCGAACTTTAAGCGTGCAGACCCTACGGGTTCAAGAACTATGTAGACATGACCGAGACACGTCTCCGGTCAATAGCCAATAGCGGAACCTGGATGCTTGATAACCCACAAGTATAGGGGATAGTTGTAGCCTCTTTCGATAAGTAAGAGTGTCGAACCCAACGAGGAGCTAAAGGTAGAATAAATATTCCCTCAAGTCCTATCGACCACCGATACAACTCTACGCACGCTTGACGTTCGCTTTACCTAGAACAAGTATGAAACTAGAAGTACTTTATAGGTGTTGTTGGAAAGGTTTGCAAGATAATAAAGAGCACGTAAACATAAACTAGGGGCTGTTTAAATAAAGAAGCAATAAAGTAAATATAGCGAGTGTGGAAAAGTGGTGGTAGGAGTTGTGAAATTGTCCCTAGGCAATCGATAACTAGACCGGTAATCATTATTGCAATTTTATTTGAGGGAGAGGCATAAGCTAACATACTTTCTCTACTTGGATCATATGCACTTATGATTGGAACTCTACCAAGCATCTGCAACTACTAAAGATTCATTAAGGTAAAACCTAACCATAGCATTAAAGCATCAAGTCCTCTTTATCCCATACGCAAACAACCTACTTACTCGGGTCTGTGCTTCTGTCACGCACGCCACCCACCATAAGAAAATCATAAGCATATTGCAACACCCTACAGCGGGGATCCCTCACGCTTGCGCGACACAGAGAGCACCATAGGGCAGCACCAATAATAAAACATACAACTCAAACCAATCATGATCATCAATCACCGGTAGGACAATAGAAATCTACTCAGACATCATAGGATGGCAACACATCATTGGATAATAATATGAAGCATAAAGCACCATGTTCAAGTAGAGGGTACAGCGGGTTGCGGGAGAGTGGACCGCTGTAGATAGAAGGGGGAAGGTGATGGAGATGTTGTTGAAGATGGCGGAGGTGTTGGTGAAGATCGCGGTGATGATGATGGCCCCCGGCAGCGCTCCGGCGCCACCAGAAGCAAGGGGAGAGGGGCCCCCTTCTTCTTCTTCTTCCTTGACCTCCTCGCTAGATGGGAGAAGGGTTTCCCTTCTGTTCCTTGGCTCCCATGGCTTGGGAGGGGCGAGAGCCCCTCCGAGATTGGATCTATCTCTCTGTTTCTGCGTTCTCTGCATTCCCTGATTCTACCCCTTCACCGTTTCTTAAATATCCGGAGATCCGTAACTCCGATTGGGGTGAATCTTTCACCCAGATCTTTCTCATAAAATTAGCTTTCTTGCGCCAAAAGAAGAGCGTCAACTGCCTTACGGGTGGACCACGAGGGTAGGG
>NC_041387.1:555017102-555031484 GCF_002162155.2 Triticum dicoccoides
GGGGGGGTAGGGCGCGCCCCCCTACCTCGTGACCACCCCGGACACCGTTTCGCGTTGATTCCACTTCCTAAAAATCATAAATATTCCAAAAAAAATCTCCGTCCGTTTTTATCCTGTTTGGACTCCGTTTGATATTGGGTTTCTGCGAAACAAAAAACATGCAACAGACAGGAACTGGCACTGGGCACTGGATCAATATGTTAGTCCCAAAAATAATATAAAAAGTTGCCAAAAAGTATATGGAAGTTGTAGAATATTGGCATGGAACAATCAAAAATTATAGATACGACGGAGACGTATCAGCATCCCGAAGCTTAATTCCTGCTCGTTGTCGAGTAGGTAAATGATAAAAAAGATAATTTTTGATGTGGAATGCTACCTAGCATAATCTTGATCATATGTCTAATCATGGCATGAATATTAAGACACGAGTGATTCAAAGCAATAGTCTATCATTTTGACATAAAAAACAATAATACTTCGAGCGTACTAATAAAGCAATCATGTCTTTTCAAAACAACAAGGCCAAAGCAAGCTTATCCCTACAAAATCATACAGTTTGGCCATGCTTCATTTTCGTCACACAAAATGCCCCCATCATGCACAACCCCGATGACGAGCCGAACAATTGGTTCATACTTTTTAACGCGCTTTAGCTTTTTCAACCCTCACGCAATACATGAGCGTAAGCCATGGATATAGCACTATAGGTGGAATAGAATATAATGATGGAGGTTATGTGGAGAAGACAAAAAGGGAGAAAGTCTCACATCGACACGGCTAATCAACGGGCTATGGAGATGCCCATCAATTGATGTCAATGTGAGGAGTAGGGATTTCCATGCAACAGATGCACTAAGAGTATAAGTGTATGAAAGCTCAAACTGAAAACTAAGTGGGTGTGCATCCAACTTGCTTGCTCATGAAGACCTAGGGCATTTGAGGAAGCCCATCGTTGGAATATACAAGCCAAGTTCTATAATGAAAATTCCCACCAGTATATGAAAATGACAACATAGGAGACAATCTATATGAAGAACACGGTGCTACTTTGAAGCACAAGATATGAGACTCACTACATGAAGAACATGGTGCTACTTTGAAGCACAGGTGTGGAAAAAGGATAGTAACATTTCCCTTTTTATTTTCTTTTTTTTTGGGCCTTTCTTTTTTTCTTTTGGCCTTTCTCTCTCTCTTTTTTATTTGGGCAATGCTCTATAATGATGATCATCACACTTTTATTTACTTACAACTCAACATTACAACTCGATACTAGAACAAAGATATGACTCTATATGAATGCTTCCGGTGGTGTACCGGGATGTGCAATGATCTAGCATAGCAATGACATCAAAAAACGGACAAGCCATGAAAACATCATGCTAGCTATCTTACGATCATGCAAAGCAATATGAAAATGAATGCTCAAGTCATCAATATGATGATGATGGAAGTTGCATGGCAATATATCTCGGAATGGCTATGGAAATGCCATGATAGGTAGGTATGGTGGCTGTTTTGAGGAAGATATAATGAGGCTTATGTGTGATAGAGCGTATCGTATCACGGGGTTTGGATGCACCGGCGAAATTTGCACCAACTCTCGAGGTGAGAAAGGGCAATGCACAGTACCGAAGAGGCTAGCAATGATGGAAGGGTAAAAGTGCGTATAATCCATGGACTCAACATTAGTCATAAAGAACTCATATACTTATTGCAAAAGTTTATTAGCCCTCGAAGCAAAGTACTACTATGCATGCCCCTAGGGGGATAGATTGGTAGGAAAAGACCATCGCTTGTCCCCGACTGCCACTCATAAGGAAGACAATCAAAGAAACACCCCATGGTTCAAATTTGTCACACAACGGTTACCATACGTGCATGCTACGGGACTTGCAAGCCTCAACACAAGTGTCTCTACAATCCACAACCACCCACTAGCATGACTCTAATATCACCATCTTTATATCGCAAAACTATTGCAAGGAATCAAACATATCATATTCAGCGATCTACAAGTTTATGTAGGATTTTATGACTAACCATGTGAATGACCAATTCCTGTCATCTCTCTAAATAGATATAAGTGAATCAAGAGAGTTTTAATCTTTCTACCAAAGATGTGCCCACGCTCTAACAATTATAAGTGAAGCAAAAGAGCATTCTACAAACGGCGGTTTTCTATGTAAAGAGAAACAGGCAATCCAAACTTCAAATGATATAAGTGAAGCACATGAAGCATTCTATAAAGCCATACTCAAAAGATATAAGTGAAGTGCATAGAGCATTCTACAAATCGACCAAGGACCATCATACCAGCATGGTGCATAAAAGAAAAATGAAAACTAAATGCAAAAGACGCTCCAAGACTTGCACATAATACATGAACGAAACGAATCCGAAAATATACCGATATTTGTTGAAGAAAGAGGGGATGCCTCCCCAGCATCCCCAATCTTAGACGCTTGAGTCTCCTTGAATATTTACTTGGGGTGCCTCGGGCATCCCCAAGCTTGAGCTCTTGCCTCTCTTCCTTCTTCTCACATCGAAACATCCTCGATTAGACACTACATCCACACAAAACTTCAACAGAAAACTCGGTAAGATCCGTTAGTATAATAAAGCAAATCACCACTCTAAGTACTGTAGCAAACCAATTCATATTTTTTTGCATTGTGTCTACTGTAACATAGCTTTTCCATGGCTTAATCCATTGATATAAATTTATAGATTCATCAAAACAAGCAAACTATGCATCAAAAACAGAATCTGTCAAAAAACAGAATAGTCTGTAGTAATCTGAACATCCACCATACTTCTGGAACCCAAAAAATTCTACTAAAATTAGGAAAAATAAACAAGTTGTACAGAAAGACAATGCAAGAGAAATCAGAACAAATTGACGTTCCAGGTAAAAATGTAAAATCGTGCACTATAGCCAAAGTTTCTGTCCTGCACCATAGAAACCAACAAGCATCGTAAACAATCCTAAAGGCAAACCTTGGCACATTATTTTTATAATACAATGGAATTGTACAAGGGTATAATTATTTTTGTTGAAAAGTTTCTGTAATCAAGATTCACAAAGTTTCCGTGAGCATGAACAAAGTTCAAGGAGCTCTCCCACTTCAACAATGCTTGTCTTTCTCACTTTCACTTTCCTTTTTGAAAAGTTTTTAGGTTCCCCTCTTTATTTTTGTTTTTAAACTATATGCAAGCACTCAACAAAAATAAATGACTCTTTAAAACTTCCGGTTTGTCTCCCTGGAAGCGCTTTCTTTAAAGCCATTAAGCTAGGCATTTAGTGCTCAAGTAATGAATCCACCTGGATCCCAAGGTATATCAAAGCCAATTTTAATTAACAATGATTTGTAATTTAGTAGTGAGCACAAAGTAACATATATCATGCAACAACGAAGTCTAACTCTCTTCCTATGCATCGGCATGTCATAAAAGAACAATTCATGCACACATAGTAAAGGCCAATGCATAGTATAAACAGTTTCTTGCAATTTTATCGTATGGGAAACATAGAGAGGTGGAGAAATAGTTCCTCTCTCATAATAATTACAAGTAGGAGCAGCAAGCACATGCATATTACATTCATCAAGATCATCATGTGCAATGGTAAAAGGCAACCCATCAATATAATCCTTAATAAGCACAAACTTCTCCGATATAGTGTAGTAGGGAGAATTCAAAAAGATAATAGGACTATCATGCGTGGGTGCAATAGAAACAATTCATTGTTTAACATAAGGAACTATAGAAAGTTCATCTCCATAAGCATAATTCATATTGGCATCTTGGCCACAAGCATAGCAAGCATCATCAAAAAGGGATATTTCAAACAAATTCAAGGGATCATAGCAATCATCCTTTGGTAAGCACGAAGGGGAATTAAATAATGTATGAGTTGGAGGGTTACTCTAATTAGAAGGTGGGCACGGGTAGCTAATCCGTTCTTCCTCCTTCTGTTCTTCTCTCTCCTCATCATCTTTTTCATCCAATGGGCTCACAGTTTCATCAATTTCCTCTTCCATCGGCTCCTACAAAATATTAGTTTCTTCTTGGACAGCGGAGATTTTCTTAATAAGTGCATTAATTTCATAATTGTATTTATAATTCTCATAGCAATATTTGAGGATAGCTAAATTTTCAGATCTATAAACAGCATCATCAAAATCCTCAAACTCTTTACACATAGCTTCAATTTCATAAGCACCCATAAAAGCAACAAATTCTTCTATTTGTTCCACATCATAGTAATCATATATACCATTAGCATAAGAAGCTAAGGTTTTATTATCATTAAATTTGCATGAAAAGGGAAGGTGCGGAGAATTCATCCTAGAGCAACAAGTATAATCATATTCCACGCATAGTTGCCAAGCATACCACTTCAACATATTAATTTGATCCCCTAATAGTTTCCCTTTTTGTGTCGAGCGATAATCCCTAAAGTATTCACGTTGATCCAACGTTACTCCCATTATAAAGTTGAATGGGGTTTTCTCAGGATTATCAAAGTAGTACAAAATATTTTTCTCATGATGAGAATCGAGGGTTTTAGGAGTTACCCCATCCTCATGAGTAGCAAGTACACCTAATTTTTTTTGGTATTTTGTGTTCCATATCCATAACTAAAGATAGAGAACAACTAAGAACATCAAATAAAAATTACTTAGTGATAAAGCAAACAAGCACACACGAGAATATTCACCCCACGCTATGACTCCCCGGCAACGGCGCCAGAAAAAGGTCTTGATAACCCACAATATAGGGGATAGTTGTAGCCTCTTTCGATAAGTAAGAGTGTCGAACCCAGCGAGGAGCTAAAGGTAGAATAAATATTCCCTCAAGTTCTATCGACCACCGATACAACTCTACGCACTCTTGACGTTGGCTTTACCTAGAACAAGTATGAAACTAGAAGTACTTTATAGGTGTTGTTGGAAAGGTTTGCAAGATAATAAAGAGCACGTAAACATAAACTAGGGGCTGTTTAAATAAAGAAGCAATAAAGTAAATATAGAGAGTGTGGAAAATTGGTGGTAGGAGTTGTGAAATTGTCCCTAGGCAATCGATAACTAGACCGGTAATCATTATTGCAATTTTATTTGAGGGAGAGGCATAAGCTAACATAATTTCTCTACTTGGATCATATGCACTTATGATTGGAACTCTAGCAAGCATCCGCAACTACTAAAGATTCATTAAGGTAAAACCCAACCATAGCATTAAAGCATCAAGTCCTCTTTATCCCATACGCAAACAACGTACTTACTCCGGTCTGTGCTTCTGTCACTCACGCCACCCACCATAAGCAAATCATAAGCATATTGCAACACCCTACAGCGGGGATTCCTCACACTTGCGCGACACAGGGAGCACCATAGGACAGCACCAATAATAAAACATACAAATCAAACCAATCATGGTCATCAATCACCGATAGGACAATAGAAATCTACTCAGACATCATAGGATGGCAACACATCATTGGATAATAATATGAAGCATAAATCACCAGGTTCAAGTAGAGGGTACAGCGGGTTGCGGGAGAGTGGACCTCTGTAGATATAAGGGGGAAGGTGATGGAGATGTTGTTGAAGATGGCGGAGGTGTTGGTGAAGATCGCGGTGATGATGATGGCCCCCGGCAGCGCTCCGGCGCCACCGGAAGCAAGGGGAGAGGGCCCCCTTCTTCTTCTTCTTCTTCCTTGACCTCCTCCCTAGATGGGAGAAGGGTTTACCCTCTGGTACTTGGCTCCCATGGCTTGGGAGGGGAGAGAGCCCCTCCGAGATTGGATCTATCTCTCTGTTTCTGCGTTCTCTGCGTTCCCTGATTCTACCCCTTCACCGTTTCTTAAATATCCGGAGATCCGTAACTCCGATTGGGGTGAATCTTTCGCCCAGATCTTTCTTATAAAATTAGCTTTCTTGCGCCAAAAGAAGAGCGTCAACCGCCTTACGGGTGGACCACGAGGGTAGGGGGCGCTCCGGGGGGGGGGGGGTAGCGCGCGCCCCCTACCTCGTGACCACCCCGGACACCGTTTCGCGTTGATTCCACTTCCCAAAAATCATAAACATTCCAAAAAAATCTCCGTCCATTTTTATCCCGTTTGGACTCCGTTTGATATTGGGTTTTTGCGAAACAAAAAACATGCAACAGATAGGAACTGGCACTGGGCACTGGATCAATATGTTAGTCCCAAAAATAATATAAAAGGTTGCCAAAAAGTATATGGAAGTTGTAGAATATTGGCATGGAACAATAAAAAATTATAGATACGACGGAGACGTATCAATGCTCATACTGGCTCCCACATATTCTACGAAGATCTTTATCGGCCAAACCGCATAACAACATACGTTGTTCCCTTTGTCATCGGTATGTTACTTGCCCGAGATTCGATCGTCGGTATCTCAATACCTAGTTCAATCTCGTTACCGGCAAGTCTGTTTACTCGTTCTGTAATACATCATCCCACAACTAACTCATTAGTTGCAATGCTTTCAAGGCTTATAGTGATGTGCATTACCGAGTGGGCCCAGAGATACGTACCTCTCGCACAATCGGAGTGACAAATCCTAATCTCGAAATACGCCAACCCAACAAGTACCTTTGGAGACACCTGTAGAGCACCTTTATAATCACCCAGTTACGTTGTGACATTTGGTAGCACACAAAGTGTTCCTCCGGTAAACGGCAGTGGTATAATCTCATAGTCATATGAACATGTATAAGTCATGAAGAAAGCAATAGCAACATACTAAACGATCAAGTGCTAAGCTAACGGAATGGGTCAAGTCAATCACATCATTCTCCTAATGATGTGATCTTGTTAATCAAATGACAACTCATGTCTATGGCTAGGAAACTTAACCATCTTTGATTCAATGAGCTAGTCAAGTAGAGGCATACTAGTGACACTATGTTTGTCTATGTATTCACACATGTACTAAATTTCTGGTTAATACAATTCTAGCATGAATAATAAATATTTATCATGAAATAAGGAAATAAATAATAACTTTATTATTGCCTCTAGGGCATATTTCCTTCAGTCTCCCACTTGCACTAGAGTCACTAATCTAGTTCACATCACCATGTGATCTAACACCAATATCCACATCTGTATGTGGTTAACACTCATTGTTCACATCGTCATGTGACCAACACCCAAAGGGTTTACTAGAGTCAATAATCTAGTTCACATCGCTATGTGATTAACACCCAAAGAATACTAAGGTATGATCATGTTTTGCTCGTGAGAGAAGTTTAGTCAACGGGTCTGTCACATACAGAGCCGTATGTATTTTGCAAATACTCTATGTCTTCAATGCTCTACACGGTGCTACTCTAGCTAATTCCTCCCACTTTCAATATGTATCCAGATTGATACTTAGAGTCATCTGGATCAGCGTAAAAGCTTGCACCTATGTAACTCTTTATGACGAATTCTTTTATCACCTCCATAATCGAGAAACATTTCCTTAGTCCTTACTAAGGATATTCTTGACTGCTGTCAAGTGATCTACTCCTAGATCAAAATTGTACTCCCTTACCAAACTCAGAGCAAGGTATACAATAGGTCTGGTACACAGTATAGCATACTTTATAGAACCTATGACTGATGCATAGGGAATGACTTTTCATTCTCTTTCTATTTTCTGTCATGGTTGGGTTTTGAGTCTTACTCAACTTCACACCTTTGTAACACAGGCAAGAACTCCTTCTTTGACTGTTCCATTTTGAACTACTTCAAAATCTTATCAAGGTATGTACTCATTGAAAAATCTTATCAAGCATCTTGATCTATCTCTATAGATCTTGATGCTCAATGTGTAAGCAGCTTCACCGAGGTCTTTCTTTTAAAAATCCTTTCAAACACTCCTTTATGCTTTCTAGAAAATTCTACATTATTTCTGATCAACAATATGTCATTCACATATACTTATCAGAAAGGCTGTAGTGCTCCCACTCACTTTCTTGTAAATACAGGCCTTTCCAAAAGTCTGTATAAAACCATATGCTTTGATCAATTGAAAGTGCAACTATCCCTGGGTGGTTTTGGTAATTCCTAACAACATATAGCTCATTGAGCTAATGCTATTTCAAGATAAATATTTCAGGAAAGCTCAATGATTGGCATGGCATGGATGAGAAAAGTGGACCCCTCAAAATACTAAGGACAAAAGGATTGGCTCAAGCTCAAAGCACAAGACTCTACATTTTCCATTTTAGTGATCCAAGATCACATTGAGTCTATAGGAAAAGCCAATACTATCAAGGAGGGATGAGGTGTTGCTTAATGAGGTTCTTTCTCAAAATGCTTAGTGATATGCTCCAAAGCCCTCAACTACTTTCTCACATCCACCTATGACCCAAACCAAAAGTCAAACTCGGCCCCACCTATTCTTTCTATCCGGCGCCACCGAGTTCAGATGTCATAGCTACTGCCACAAACCCTAGTCAAATAGGTCTCACCGATAGGGATCTCGGTCTCACCGAGATGGGATTGCAATCTCTCTATTTCCCATCGTAACGTTTCGGTCTAACCGAGATGAGCGATCGGTCCCACCGAGACTGCAATGCAAACTCTTTGTTTCCCTTTCGTAACATTTCGGTCTCACCGAGATGACCGAATTGGTCCCATCGAGTTTGCCTGACCAACTCTCTGGTTAGCTTATTACCAAAATCGGTCCCACCGAGTTTGTATAATCGGTCTCACCGAGATTACGTTATGCCCTAACCCCAATGATATCGGTCCCACCGAGTTGACATGTCGGTCCCACCGAAAATCCTAACGGTCACATTATTTGCTAAATCGGTCCGACCGAGTTTCAGGATTCGGTCCCACCAAGATTGGTAAGTTGTGTGTAACGGTTAGATTTTGTGTGGAGGCTATATATACCCCTCCACCCCATCTTCATTCGTGGAGAGAGCCATCAGAACATGCCTACACTTCCAACTTGCATTTTCTAAGTGAGAACCACCTACACTTGTGTTGAGGTCAAGATATTCCATTCCTACCATATGAATCTTGATCTCTAGCCTTCCCCAAGTTGCTTTCCACTCAAATCTTCTTTCCACCAAATCCAAATCCTGTGAGAGAGAGTTGAGTGTTGGGGAGACTATCATTTGAAGCACAAGAGCAAGGAGTTCATCATCAACGCACCATTTGTTACTTCTTGGAGAGTGGTGTCTCCTAGATTGGCTAGGTGTCACTTGGGAGCCTCCAACAAAATTGTGGAGTTGAACTAAGGAGTTTGTACGGGCAAGGAGATCGCCTACTTCGTGAAGATCTACCTCTAGTGAGGCAAGTCCTTCGTGGGTGACAGCATGGTGGGATAGACAAGGTTGCTTCTTCGTGGACCCTTCATGGGTGGAGCCCTCCGTGGACTCGCGCAACCGTTACCCTTCATGGGTTGAAGTCTACATCAATGTGGATGTACGATAGCACCACCTATCGGAACCACAGCTCAAAAATCTCCGTGTCTCCAATTGCGTTTGCCTCCTCAAACTCCTCCCCTTTACCTTCATATGCAATTGTTTTATATTCCGCTGCTATACTCTAGAACTGCATGTGTAGGTTGATTTCTTGACTTGTGCTAATTTGCTAAAATCTTCCAAGAATTAAAGTTTGGAAAAGGCAAGTTTTTTATTTGGTCAAGTAGTCTAATCACCCCCCTCTAGACATACTTTCGATCCTACATCAACTCATCAAAGCGTATATTCCAACGTCAAGATGCTTGCACCAGTCCATTGATGGATCGCTGGAGCTTGCATGCTAGCATCTTTAGGATTGACAAAACCTTCTGGTTGTATCATATACAACCCTTCTTTAATAAATATCCATTTAAGGAATGGAGTTTTGACATCCATTTGCCAGAGTTCATAAAATGTGGCAATTGCTAACATGATTCGGACAGACTTAAGCATCGTTATGAGTGAGAAAATCTCATCGTATTCAACACCTTGAACTTGTCGAAAACGTTTCGCAGCAAGTCGAGCTTTGTAGATAGTAACACTACTATCAGTGTCCGTCTTCCTCTTGAAGATCCATTTATTTAACTTGGCTTGCTGATCATTGAGCAAGTGAACCAAAGTCCATACTTTGTTCTCATACATGGATCCTATCTCAGATTTTATGGCCTCAAGCCATTTCGCGAAATTTGGGCTCATCATCGCTTCCTCGTAGTTCATAGGTTCATCATGGTCTAGTAACATGACTTCCGGAACAGGATTACTGTACGACTCTGGTGCGGATCTTACTTTGGAAGATCTACGAGGTTCGGTAGCAACTTGATCTGAAGTTTCATGATCATCATCATTAACTCCCTCACTAATTGGTGTAGGAATCACTGGAACTGATTTCTGTGGTGAACTACTTTCCAATAAGGGAGAAGGTACAATTACCTCATCAAGTTCTACTTTCCTCCCACTCACTTCTTTCGAGAGAAACTTCTTCTCTAGAAAGGATCCATTCTTAGCAGCGAATATCTTGCCTTCGGATATGTGATAAAAGGTCTACCGAAGAGTTTCCTTTGGGTATCCTATGAAGATGCACTTCTCCGATTTGGGTTCGAGCTTATCAGGTTGAAACTTTCACATAAGCATTGTAGCCCCAAACTTTTAAGAAATGACAACTTTGGTTACTTGCCAAACCACAGTTCATAAGGCGTCGTCTCAACGGATTTTGATGGTGCCCTATTTAAATGAATGCAACTGTCTCTAATGCATAACCCCAAAACGATAGTGGTAAACCGATAAGAGACATCATAGATCGCACAATATCTAATAATGTGCGGTTATGATGTTCGGACACACCATAACATTGTGGTGTTCTAGGTGGTGTGAATTGTGAAACTATTCCACATTGTTTTATATGAAGGACAAACTCGTAACTCAAATATTCTCCTCCACGATCAGATCGTAGAAACTCTATTTTCTTGTTACGATGATTCTTCACTTCACTCTGAATTTCTTCAAACTTTTCAAATGTTTCAGACTTTGTGTTTCATTAAGTAGATATACTCGCATCTGCTCAAATTATCTTGTGAAGGTCAGAAAATAACGATACCCGCCACGAGCATCAACACTCATCAGACCGCATACATCTGTATGTATTATTTCCAATAAGTCACTAGCTCGTTCCATTATTCCGGAGAACGGAGTTTTACTCATCTTGCCCATAAGGCATGGTTTGCAAGCATCAAATGATTCATAATCAAGTGATTCAAAAATCCATCTTTATGGAGTTTCTTCATGCGCTTTACACCGATATGACCCAAACGGCAGTGCCACAAATAAGTTGCACTATCATTATAAACTTTGCATCTTTTGGCATCAATATTATGAATATGTGTATTATGATCGAGATCCAACAAACTATTTTCATTGGGTGTATTACCTTTGAAAGGTTTTATTCATACAAACAGAACAACAATTATTCTCTGACTTTAAATGAATAACCGTATTGCAATAAACATGATCAAATCATATTCATGCTCAACGCAAAAATGCCAAATAATATTTATTTAGGTTCAACACTAATCCCGAAAGTATAGGGTGTGTGCGATGATGATCATATGAATCTTGGAACCACTTCCAACACACATCATCACTTCACCCTTAACTAGTCTCTGTTCATTCTGCAACTCCCGTTTCGAGTTACTAACTTAGCAGTTGAACTAGTATCAAATACTGAGGGGTTGCTATAAACACTAGTAAAGTACATATCAATAACATGTATATCAAATATACTTTTGTTCACTTTGCCATCTTTATTATCCACAAAATACTTGGGGTAGTTCCGCTTCCAGTGACCTGTCCCTTTGAAGTAGAAGCACTTAGTCTCAGGCTTAGGTCCAGACTTGGGCTTCTTCACTTGAGAAGCAACTTGCTTGCCATTCTTTTTGAAGTTCCCCTTCTTCCCTTTGCCCTTTTCTTGAAACTAGTGGTCTTGTCAACCATCAACACTTGATGTTTTTCTTGATTTCTACCTTCGTCAATTTTAGCATCACGAAGAGCTTGGGAATTGTTTTCGTCATCCCTTGCATATTATAGTTCATCACGAAGTTCTACTAACTTGGTCATGGTGATTAGAGAATTCTGTCAATCTCTATCTTATCTGGAAGATTAACTCCCACTTGATTCAAGCGATTGTAGTACCCAGACAATCTGAGCACATGCTCACTGCTTGAGCTATTCTCCTCCATCTTTTAGCTATAGAACTTGTTGGAGACTTCATATCTCTCAGCTCGGGTATTTGCTTGAAATATTAACTTCAACTCCTGGAACATCTCATATGGTCCATGACGTTCAAAACGTCTTTGAAGTCCCGATTCTAAGCCGTTAAGCATGGTGCACTAAACTATCAAGTAGTCATCATATTTGAGCTAGCCAAACGTTTATAATGTCTGCATCTGCTCCTGCAATAGGTCTGTCACCTAGCGGTGCATCAAGGACATAATTCTTCTGTGCAGCAATGAGGATAATCCTCAGATCACGGATCCAATCCACATCATTGCTACTGACATCTTTCAACATAGTTTTTCTCTAGGAACATATTAAAATAAACATAGGGAAGCAACAACGCGAGCTATTGATCTACAACATAATTTGCAAAATACTATCAGGACTAAGTTCATGATAAATTAAAGTTCAATTAATCATATTACTTAAGAACTCCCACTTAGATAGACATCCCTCTAATCATCTAAGTGATCACGTGATCCAAATCAACTAAACCATGTCCGATCATCACATGAGATGGAGTAGTTTTCAATGGTGAACATCACTATGTTGATCATATCTACTATATGATTCATGCTCGACCTTTCGGTCTCAGTGTTCTGAGGCCATATCTGCACATGCTAGGCTCGTCAAGTTTAACCCGAGTATTCTGCGTGTGCAAAACTGGCTTGCACCCGTTGTAGATGGACATAGAGCTTATCACACCTGATCATCACGTGGTGTCTGGGCATGACGAACTTTGGCAACGGTGCGTACTGAAGGAGAACACTTTTATCTTGAAATTTAGTGAGAGATCATCTTATAATGCTACCGTCAATCAAAGCAAGATAAGATGCATAAAGGATAAACATCACATGCAATCATTATAAGTGATATGATATGGCCATCATTATCTTGTGCTTGTGATCTCCATCTCCGAAGCACCGTCATGATCACCATCGTCACCGGCGCGACACCTTGATCTCCATCGCAGCACCGTTGCCGTCTCACCAACTATTGCTTCTACGACTATCGCTACCGCTTAGTGATAAAGTAAAGCAATTACAGGGTGTTTGTATTGCATACAATAAAGCGACAACCATATGGCTCCTGCCAGTTGCCGATAACTTGGTTACAAAACATGATCATCTCATACTATAAAATATGGCATCACGTCTTGACCGTATCACATCACAACATGCCCTGCAAAAACAAGTTAGACGTCCTCTACTTTGTTGTTGCAAGTTTTACGTGGCTGCTACGGGCTGAGCAAGAATCGTTCTTACCTACGCATCAAAATCACAACGATAGTTTGTCAAGTTAGTGATGATTTAACCTTCTCAAGGACTGGACGTAGCCACACTCAGTTCAACTAAAGTTGGAGAAACTGACACCCGCCAGCCACCTATGTGCAAAGCACATCGGTAGAACCAGTCTCGCGTAAGCGTACGCGTAATGTCGGTCCGGGCCACTTCATCCAACAATACCGCCAAACCAAAGTATGACATGCCGGTAAGCAGTATGACTTGTATCGTCCACAACTCACTTGTGTTCTACTCGTGCATATAACATCTACGCATAAAACCAGGCTCGGATGCCACTTTTGGGAAACGTAGTAATTTCAAAAAAATTCCTACGCACACACAGGATCATGGTGATGCATAGCAACGAGAGGGGAGAGTGTGTCCATGTACCGTCGTAGACCAAAAGCGGAAGCGTTAGCACAACGCGGTTGATGTAGTTGTACTTCTTCACAATTCGACCGATCAAGTACCGAACGCACGGCACCTCCGAGTTCAACACATGTTCAACTCGATGACGTCCCTCGAACTCTGATCCAGCCAAGCTTTGAGGGAGAGTTCCGTCAGCACGACGGCGTGGTGACGATGATGATGTTCTACCAACGCAGGGCTTCGCCTAAGCACTGCTACGATATTATCGAGGTGGATTATGGTGGAGGGGGGCACCGCACATGGCTAAGAGATCTAAAGGTTCAATTGTTGTGTCTATTGGGTTCCCCCCTACTCCGTATATAAAGGAGAGGAGGAGAGGGCCGGCTAAGGGAAGGAGGCGTGCCCAAGGGGGGAGTCCTACTCCCACCGGGAGTAGGACTCGTCCTTTTCCTACTTTGAGAGGGAG
>NC_041387.1:555031740-555041242 GCF_002162155.2 Triticum dicoccoides
ATTAAGGCCCATATACCTCCCAGGGGGTTCCGATAACCTCCCGGTGCTCCGGTATTATCCCTATCTCACCCGGAACCATTCCGGTGTCCAAATATAGTCGTCCAATATATCGATCTTTACATTTGACCATTTCGAGACTCCTCGTCATGTCCGTGATCACATCCGGGACTCCGAACTACCTTCAGTACATGAAAACACATAAACTCATAATATAACTGTCATCGAACTTTAAGCGTGCGGACCCTACGGGTTCGAGAACTATGTAGACATGACCGAGACACATCTCTGGTTAATGACCAATAGCAGAACCTGGATGCTCATATTGGCTCCCACATACTCTACGAAGATCTTTATTGGTCAAACCGCATAACAACATATGTTGTTCCCTTTGTCATCGGTATGTTACTTGCCCGAGATTCGATCGTTGGTATCTCAATACCTAGTTCAATCTCGTTACCGACAAGCCTCTTTACTCATTCCGTAATACACCATCCCGCAACTAACTCATTAGTTGCAATGCTTGCAAGGCTTGTAGTGATGTGCATTACTGAGTGGGCCCAGAGATACCTCTCCGCTAATCGGAGTGACAAATCCTAATCTTGAAATATGCCAACCCAACAAGTACCTTTGTAGACACCTCTAGAGCACCTTTATAATCACCCAGTTATGTTGTGACGTTTGGTAGCACACAAAGTGTTCCTCCGGTAAACAGGAGTTGCATAATCTCATAGTCATAGGAACATGTATAAGTCATGAAGAAAGCAATAGCAACATACTAAACGATCAAGTGCTAAGCTAACAGAATGGGTCAAGTCAACCACATCATTCTCCTAATGATGTGATCTCGTTAATCAAATGACAACTCATGTCTATGGCTAGGAAACTTAACCATCTTTGATTCAACGAGCTAGTCAAGTAGAGGCATAGACACTCTGTTTGTCTATGTATTCACACATGTACTAAATTTCTGGTTAATACAATTCTACCATGAATAGTAAACATTTATCATGAAATAAGGAAATAAATAATAACTTTATTATTGCCTCTAGGGCATATTTCCTTCAGATTGTGTAGAAGCGTTTGAAATACTTAAGAAAGCTTTTATTTCTGCACCTATTGTTCAGCCACCTGATTGGAATTTACCCTTTGAAATTATGTGTGATGCTAGTGATTATGCCATAGGTGCTATTCTAGGACAAAGAGTTGATAAGAAACTAAATTATGCTACTACTGAAAAAGAATTTTTAGCAGTTGTATTTGCTTGTGATAATTTCAGACCTTATATTGTTGATTCTAAAGTAACTATTCACACTGATCAATGCTGCTATTAAATATCTTATGGAAAAGAAACATGCTAAACCTAGACTTATTAGGTGGGTTCTCTTGCTACAAGAATTTGATTTACATATTATTGATATAAAGGGAGCTGAGAACCCTGTTGCAGACAACTTGTCTAGGTTAGAGAATATTCTTGATGACCCACTACCTATTAATGATAGCTTTCTTGATGAACAATTAGCTGTCATAAATGCTTCTCGTACTGCTCCATGGTATGCTGATTATGCTAATTACATTGTTGCTAAATTCATACCACCTAGTTTCACATACCAACAAAAGAAAAAGTTCTTCTATGATTTAAGACATTACTTCTGGGATGACCCACACCTTTACAAAGAAGGAGTAGATGGTGTCATTAGACGTTGTGTACCTGAGCATGAATAGGAATAGATCCTATGCAAGTGTCACTCTGAGGCATATGGAGGACACCACGCTGGAGATAGAACTGCACATAAGGTATTGCAATCTGGTTTTTATTGGCCTACTCTCTTCAAAGATGCCCGTAAGTTTGTCTTGTCGTATGATGAATGTCAAAGAATTGGTAATTTTAGTAGACGTCAAGAAATGCCTATGAATTATTATCTTGTTATTGAACCATTTGATGTTTGGGGCTTTGATTATATGGGACCTTTTCCTGCCTCTAATGGGTATACACATATTTTATTTGTTGTTGATTACATTACTAAGTGGGTAGAAGCTATTCCAACTAGTAGTGTTGATCATAACACCTCTATTAAGATGCTTAAAGAAGTTATTTTTCCGAGGTTTGGAGTCCCTAGATACTTAATGACTGATGGTGGTTCACATTTTATTCATGGTGCTTTTCATAAAATGCTTGCTAAGTATGATGTTAATCATAGAATTGCATCTCCTTATCACCCACAGTCTAGTGGCCAAGTAGAGCTTAGTAACAGAGAACTTAAATTAATTTTGCAAAAGACTGTTAATAGATCTAGAAAGAATTGGTCCAAGAAACTTGATGATGCATTATGGGCTTATAGAACTGCATATAAAAATCCTATGGGAATGTTTCCATATAAAATGGTTTATGGAAAAGCTTGTCACTTACCTCTCGAATTAGAACATAAGGCATATTGGGCTATTAAAGAGCTCAATTATGATTTCAAACTTGCCGGTGAGAAGAGGTTGTTTGACATAAGCTCACTTGATGAATGGAGAACCCAAGCTTATGAAAATGCCAAACTATTTAAGGAAAAAGTTAAAAGATGGGATGACAAAAGGATACAAAAGCGTGAGTTTAATGTAGGTGCCTATGTGTTGCTTTTCAACTCTCGTTTAAGATTTTTTGTAGGAAAACATCTCCCTAAATGGGAAGGCCCTTACGTTATCGAGGAAGTCTATCTTTCCGGTGCCATAAAAATCAACAACTTCAAGGGCACAAATCCAAAGGTGGTGAACGGTCAAAGAATCAAACATTATATCTCAGGTAATCCAATAAACGTTGAAACTAATGTTATTGAAATCGTAACCCCGGAGGAATACATAAGGGACACTTTCCAGAATGTTCCAAACTCCGAAAAGGAATAGGTACGTGTACGGTAAGTAAACCGACTCCAAATCAATTTTAACAGCAGTATTTCTCTGTTTTGGAATATTTAAGAAAATAGGAAAATAAGAAGTAGTCCAGAAGGACACGAGGCGTCCATGAGGGTGGAGGGCATGCCCTACCCTACTGGGCGCGCCCCCTGCCTCGTCGTCACCTCGTGTGCTCTCCGAACTCTGTTTTCTTGCACGATACTTCTTTTGGTTGGTAAAAATTCATTATATAATCTCCCGGAGGTTTTGGCCACCGTAGCACACAAATATCCTCTGTTTTGTTTCGAGCTATTTCTGTCACAGATTAGAGCGATATGTCGTCCCAGGATTCAGAGGGAGAAAGCTATGTGGCTGATTACCTTGCAGACCCTATGGGCTATGGGGACTTGGAGCATTGTGGCTGGACCACTGAGGAAGCAGAAGACTATGAGCCTAAGGGAAAGCAGGAGATGAGCTCGGATTAAAATGAAGTCCCGTTACCTCAACATGGGGACATGCATGTGGAGTTTAAAAAGTCAAGCCTCCCTGATAAGGCAAAGAAACCCAAGATCGAGTTTATCCCTTTTCGTCTCTTGCAGGAAAACAAACAGGAACTATGCAGAAGGATATTAAGCCTTGAGCAGGAGATCAATGATCTAAGGGAGAAAAATTCCATTCTCAAGTGCAAATTAAGGAAGAAGCCTACATCATCAACAACTCCAACAACACTACCTTCTTCACCAGCAAAGGAGACATAATCACATGGGTATGGGCACTCCCCTTGGCATCTGCCAAGCTTGGGGGAGGTGCCCCGGTATCGTATCACCATCACACTCCTATCTTTACAGTTTTTCTTAGTTTGATCCTTTTGGCAATATCTTGATCTAGTAGAATAAGTTTTGGTATGAATTAGTTTTGAGTTTTGCTTTGTGATCCCTATGTAATCGAGTCTATGAGCTATTTATAATAAAGTTTAGTGTTGAGTCAAGGGCTTTGCTATCTTGCTATGATCTTGAGAAAATAGAAAGAATAAAAAGAAACAAAAGAAACCATGTTGATCTTATGGATAGTAATGACTTCACACATAAAGAGTATGAGGCATAAAAGTTGTTGAGAGTTGGCAAACATAGTTTTGGTCATCGTTGCAATTAATAGGAAGTAATAAAGAAAGAGAGGTTCTCACATGCAAATACACTATCTTGGACATCTTTTATGATTGTGAGGACTCATTAAAGTATGACATGCTAAAGAGTCGATGTTGGACAAGGAAGACATTGTAATGGGTTATGCTTTCTCACATCTTAGTTAAAGTATATTGTCATGGATCGTCCAACATGTTGGGATTGCCTTTCCCCCTCACGCTAGCCAAATTCCTTGCACCAAGTAAAAATTACTTGTGCTTCCGAAATACCCTTAAACCAGTTTTGCCATGAGAGTCCACCATATCTACCCATGGATTGAGTAAGATCCTTCAAGTAAGTTGTCATGTTGCATGCAATAAAAATTGCTCTCTAAATATGTATGACTTATTAGTGTGGAGAAAATAAGCTTTATACAATCTTGTGATATGGGAGTAATAAAAGCGACGGACTGCATAATAAAGGTTCATATCACAAGTGGCAATATAAAGTGACGTTCTTGTGCATTAAGATTTTGTGCATCCAACCATAAAAGCACATGACAACCTCTGCTTCCCTCTTTGAATGGCCTATCTTTTACTTTATGCCTTAAATCTTATGCAAGAGTCAAGGTGATCTTCACCTTTCCCTTTAACATTTTATCCTTTGGCAAGCACCTCGTGTTGGAAAGATCCTGATATATATATCCAATTGAATGTAAGTTAGCATGAACTATTATTGTTGACATTACCCTTGAGGTAAAACATTGGGAGGCAACACTATAAGCCCATATCTTTCTCAGTGTCCGATTAAAACTCCATAACTATAAGTATTGCGTGAGTGCCAGCAATTGTGAAAGACTAAATGATAGTTGAGTATGTGGACTTGCTGAAAAGCTCTTATGTTGACTCTTTCGTATGTTATGATAAATTTCAATTGCTTCAATGACTGAGCTTATAGTTTGTTAATTCTCAATGAAGTTTCTGAACCATACTTGACATTGTGAATATATTGTTACTTGAGCATAAGAAATTATATGAAAAACATATATATATTGCTGTTATAAGAATGATCATGATGCCTGCATGTCTGTATTTTATTTTTATCGACACCTCTATCTCTAAACATGTGGTCATATTTTTCGATATCGGCTTCCGCTTGAGGACAAGCAAGGTCTAAGCTTGGGGGAGTTGATACGTCCATTTTGTATCATGCTTTTATATTGATATTTGTTGCATTATGGGTTGTTATTACACGTTATGTCAAAATACTTATGGCTATTCTCTCTTATATTACAAGGTTTACATGAAGAAGGAGAATGCTGGCAGCTGGGATTCTAGGCTGGAAAAGGAGTAAATATTAGAGATCTATTCTGCACAGCTCCAAAAGTCCTCAAACTCCACGAAAGTCATTTTTGGAATTAATAAAAAATATTGGCGAAGGAATCAGCGTCAGGGGGCCCACACCCTATTCACGAGGGTGGGGGCGCCCACCCCCTAGGGTGCGCCCCCTGCCTCGTGGGTCCCCTAACAGGTCTCCGGTGCCCATCTTCTGCTATATGAAGTCTTTTACCTTGGAAAAAATCATAAGCAAGCTTACAAGATGAAACTCCGCCGCCACGAGGCGGAACCTTGGCGGAACCAATCTAGGGCTCCGGCGAAGCTATTCTGCCGGGGAAACTTCCCTCCGGGAGGGGGAAATCATCACCATCATCATCACCAACGATCCTCTCATCGGGAGGGGGTCAATCTCCATCAACATCTTCACCAGCACCATCTCCTCTCAAACCCTAGTTCATCTCTTGTATCCAATCTTTGTACCAAAACCTTAGACTGGTACCTGTGGGTTGCTAGTAGTGTTGATTACTCCTTGTAGTTGATGCTAGTTGGTTTATTTGGTGGAAGATCTTATATTCAGATCCTTAATGCATATCAATACCCCTCTGATTATGAACATGAATATGATTTGTGAGTAATACGTTTGTTCCTGAGGACATGGGAGAAGTCTTGCTATAAGTAGTCATGTTGTCTATCCTCTAGTGGTGTTATGTAAGCATCGACTACATGGCACTTCACCTTTGTTTGGGCCTAGAGGAAGGCATTGGGAAATAATAAGTAGATGATGGGTTGCTAGAGTGACAGAAGCTAAAACCCTAGTTTATGAGTTGCTTCGTAAGGGGCTGATTTGGATCCACATGTTTCATGCTATGGTTAGGTTTACCTTAATACTTCTTTTGTAGTTGCGGATGCTTGCAATAGGGGTTAGTCATAAGTGGGATGCTTGTCCAAGAAAGGGCAGTACCCAAGCACCAGTCCACCCACAAATCAAATTATCAAAGTAACGAACATGAATCATCTGAGCGTGATGAAAACTAGCTTAACAATAATTCCCATGTGTCCTCAGGAGCGATTTTCTCATATAAGAACTTCTCCCGGCTTGTCGTTTGCTACAAAAAGGATTGGGCCACCTTCTGCACCTTATTTACTTTCATTGCTTGTTACCCGTTACAAATTATCTTATCACAAAACTACTTGTTACCTACAATTTCAGTGCTTGCAGAGAATACCATACTGAAAACCGCTTGTCATTTCCTTCTGCTCCTTGTTGGCTTCGACACTCTTACTTATCGAAAGGACTACGATAGATCCCATACACTTGTTGGTCATCAACCGTCCTTCGGCATCGACTGCTCAAGTCTCGGCCACTCCCGTACAACTCCATGCTTCAGACCCTGTGACTGCTCTGACTATGTTGCCGTCATCGCTCTTCGCTGCATATCATACTCTAGATGACCCGCCGAGTGCTGCCAGGGAGGCCCTTCTCCAGGAAAACCTCGTGATGGAGCAGATGACGGTAGTGCACGAGGCCAGCCAGGTTGCCTACAATGCGATCACCGCTATGCAAGCCAATGTCAAGGTTAGTTCGTTTCCGACTGGTCTCTTGGCTATTGATAGCTGTAATTGTTGCTTCATTGTCCGTAGGGTGTCCTTGGATGAGCGCTTTGGAACCTATTATGTGCTTCTATCATGGGTCTGCATTTCGCATCCAATCACCCACTGGGGTGTTTCTGACTTAGAGTTGAATAGTTCTTCCACTTGAGTCGACCAGGTTGAGTCGAGTGTTTTTTGGAACCAGTGGGGGCACGCGGAGTGCACCCACTAGGTGTAGTCCCCGAGACTGCGGTCGACTGCTGGTTGTCGGTTGAGGTCTGAGAATCTATTTTTTTTCACTTTACTCATGCTGGGCAGACCATGCCGAGGGTAAAACCGGACCAGTGGGGGCACGCTAAGTGTACCCACTGGGTGTAGTCCCCGAGACTATTGTTGAATGTTTGATTCGGCGGTAGTCTTAGAGCAATTTTCGCTGTGATTGACTTTCCTTCCCGTCAACTGACATATCTTATTTGCTGACTGCAGAAGTCTTGTGATCTTGGAGCTCAATTTGCTGAACTGGAGAAGAAGCAGATCAACCTTAACTTAGATCTGGATCTGGACATGAAGAATCTCAAGAAAGCCCAAGACGAAGCAGCTACCATGGGAGGTAACAATTCATCGATTGGTCATCTTATGACTCTCTCTCTCTCTCTATCTCTCTCTCTCTCTCTTTTCTTTTAATCTCTTTGAACCGAGTGACTCCACTCGAACATATGTACGTAGTGAAAATCGTCAATTCCAAGCTCGTCTGAAGAATGTTATTTCTTTAGAGAAAATGAAGCAGCCTCTGGAGAAGAAGGACCAAGACCTTGTCGCGGCTCAAAAGGAAGCGCGAGAGAAAACAACACTTGTGGACAAGAAGTTGGTCTCAGTCGACAAGTTGGAAGAGGAGGTTGCGCAACTAAAAAAGGACAAGGAAAGCTTGACTGACATAGTTGGAAGTCTCAAGGCCAAGAAGGGCGAATTGGAGTCTTATCTAGGACAGCTTGCTACAAAGTTGGTGTTGAAGCTTGAAGGTATTTCCTTTTGTTCGATTGATTTGTTGATGTCGACTGACACGTCTTGTTAAACTGTCGACTTAGTACTTTCCCGACTGTGCAGAACTTTGTCAAGACTTCAAAGCGGAGACTGGGCGGGTCGAGACAAGTCTCGACCCCGTAAACTCTCCTGTCAAAGATGACGTTGCAATGAATGTGCTGCTGTTGGAGTCTCGTATGGACAGTGTTGTGGACTATCTCGCTCGACTGAAGGCGGCAATGAGGCGGATTGACCTTAGGCGGAACTCTCGCGGGATCTCGAGTCTCTAATGGCTCGACTGAATCAAATCCCTGGTCGAGTGCAGGAATGGAAGAAGTCATCTACTCATTGTGGCGTCGATGTTGCTTTGTCGTTGGTGTGAGTCCACTGCAAGGACGTCAGATAAGACAAGCTGGCGGCTCTCAAGGTTGCCAACACTAAGAAGCTCAGCTTCTAGTCTTTCATGGACACCTTCCTTGACGCCGCCACCCGTATCGCAGACAGCATTGACCTCGACAGCTTTGTCGAGCCAGCAAGTCCTCCTCCTGCCAAGTGAACAAACATTATGCCCCACATTTTATTTGCCTCGGGATGCCGAGTGATCATGTAACCATCTAAACTCCTTCAGGCTTGATGCCTGAGTACTTCTGCCCATTGCGGTTCCGAACTTTTGCTGGATTTATCTGGACTTGGTTTTCCCTGAATATCATGGCTTTTGCTTCTATTGCTTCTAAATGTCTTTCAATTCTGAGTGAACTTGATCTTTTCACCTTTCGTCGAGTGGGTCCGATGATGTGTTCAGTCGACACCTCATCGTCCTTGAGGATCGGGGTGGAGCATACATTGTACTTGTGACACAGCTCAGACGTGGTGTTCAGTCGACACCTCGTCGTTCTTGCGGATCGGGATGGAGCGTACGTTGCACTTGTGATGCAGCTCAGACGTGGTGTTCAGTCGACACCTCGTCGTCCTTGCGGATCAGGATGGAGCGTACGTTGCACTTGTGACGCAGCTCAGACATGGTGTTCAGTCGACACCTCGTCGTCCTTGTGGATCAGGATGGAGTGTATGTTGTACTTGTGACGTAGCTCAGAGGATCTTTGTGACTTAGGTGAGTTCAGGGTCGTAGCTAAGCCTCCGAGTGGGAGGATTGCTCTCCACTCAGAGTGTTTTTTAACTTAGGAAATCTCGGGGTCGCAGGTAAGCCTCCGAGTGGGAGGATTGCTCTCCACTCGGAATGTTTTTTAACTTAGGAGAGTTCGGAGTCGTAACTAAGCCCCCGAGTGGGAGGATTGCTCTCCACTCGGAATGTTTTTTAACTTAGGCGAGTTCGGGGTTGCAGAAAGCCCCCGAGTGGGAGGATTGCTCTCCACTCGGAGTGTTTTTTAACTTAGGCGAGTTCGGGGTCGCAGCTAAGCCTCCGAGTGGGAGGATTGCTCTCCACTCGGAGCGTTTTTTAACTTAGGTGAATCAGGGTCGCGGCTAAGCTCTCGAGTGGGAGGATTGCTCTCCACTCGGAGTGTTTTTTAACTTAGGCGAGTTCGGGGTCGCAGCCACTCG
>NC_041387.1:555041621-555122542 GCF_002162155.2 Triticum dicoccoides
GGAGTGTTTTTCAACTTAGGCGAGTTCGGGGTCGCAGCTAAGCCTCCGCGTGGGAGGATTGCTCTCCACTCGGAGTGTTTTTTTAACTTAGGCGAGTTCAGGGTCGCAGCTACGCCTCCGAGTGGGAGCATTGCTCTCCACTCGGAGTGTTTTTTACTTAGGCGAGTTCGGGTTCGCAGCTAAGCCCCCGAGTGGGAGCATTGCTCTCCACTCGGAATGTTTTTTAACTTAGGCGAGTTCGGGGTCACAGCTAAGCACCCGAGTGGGAGGATTGCTCTCCACTCGGAGTGTTTTTTAATTTAGGCAAATCAGGTTTGCGGCTAGCCCACCCACTGGGGGATTCAGACACAAATGATTACAGGAAATCAATCGTTAAGATACTATAAAACTCTTGTCTTTGGTAAGTAAACTGAAGCACTCTTATTACAACTCGTCGGGTCGAGTGATTTTAGGTATAGAAAGGACGAAGCAGCTCTGCGTTCCATGCGCATGGCTCGTACATATTCTTGGCTATATTGTAGATGTGGTACGCTCCGTTGTGAAGCACCTTGCTGATGATGAAGGGACCTTCCCAGGCCGGAGCAAGCTTGTGAGGCCGTTTCTGATCCACTCAGAGCACAAGGTCTCCTTCCTGGAATGCTCGACCTCTGACATTTCGGGCATGGAATCGATGCAGATCTTGCTGATAGATGGTCGACTGAATCAAAGCCATCTCGCGTTCCTCTTCCAGGAGATCGACGGCGTCTTCGTGTGCCTGCTCCGCTTCAGCTTCTGAGAAGAGTTACACTCGGGGGGCATTGTGCAGCAAGTCACTCAGAAGCACAGCCTCGGCGCCATACACCAAGAAGAAAGGGGTTCGGTCAGTCAACTGGTTCGACATCGTCCTCAGCCCCCTTAAGACGGATGGTAACTCAGTCACCCAAGCTCCAACAGTGTGCTTGACGTCGTGCATTAGTCGAGGCTTTAACCCTTGAAGGATCAAACCATTCGCCCTTTCTACTTGTCCATTCGACTGCGGGTGTGCGACTGACGCGTAGTCAACCCGAGTGCCTTGGGATGCACAGAACACCTTGAACTCATTAGAATCAAAGTTGGAGCCATTATCTGTGATAATGTTGTGAGGAACTCCATATCTGAATATCAACTCCTTGATGAAACTGACAGCAGTGCTTGCGTCAAGGTTTTTGATAGGCTTGGCTTCGATCCACTTAGTGAACTTGTCGACTGCTACAAGAAAATGGGTGAAACCACTTCTACCGGTCTTGAAGGGTCCAACCATATCCAACCCCCAAACTGCAAATGTCCAGACGAGTGGAATAGTCTTCAAGGCAGACATAGGCTTGTGAGACATGTTGGAGTAGAACTGGCAACCTGCGCACTTGTCGACTATATCTTTTGCCATCTCATTTGCTTGAGGCTAGTAGAATCCCGCTCGGTATGCTTTTGCCACGATGGTCCGAGAGGACGCATGGTGACCATAGCTCCCCGAGTGGATATCGTTTTGGATCATTCGACCTTCTTCCGGGGTGATGCAGCGCTGAGCCACTCCTGTGACACTTTCTCTGTAAAGCTTCCCTTTTATCACGGTGAAAGCTTTCGATCGATGGGCTATCTGGCGAGCCTCATCTTCATCCTCTGGTAGCTCTTTCCTGAGAATATACGTGATGTACGGTACCATCCAGTCGGGTGTGATCACCAAGACTTCCATGATGAAATTGACCACACCTGGAACCTCAATCTCAGTCGAGTCGGTTGAACTTATTGGTTGCGGGGGGTTCTTCTTCTACTGACAGGGTGTGGAGATGCTCCAAACACGTTACTGGGGATAGGCTTCCAAGTGGAACCTATCTTCGCTAGTTCGTCAGCCGCTTGATTCTTGATTCGAAGTATGTGGTGGAGCTCTAACCCCTCGAACTTCTTCTCTAGCTTTCTTACTGCATTCCAATAACCGGTCATTGCGGGACTCCTGACGTCCCATTCCTTCATTACCTGATTAACCACTAAGTCTGAGTCGCCATATACCATTAAGCGTCGGACGCCGAGTGAAATGGCCATACGCAACCCATACAATCGTGCCTCATATTCAGCTTCATTGTTTGAAGAATCAAAGTGAATCTGGAGGACTTAACTAAACTTGTGTCCTCATGGGGACACTAAAACCACTCCTGCACCAGAGCCATTCAACATCTTGGATCCATCAAAGAACATAGTCCAATGATCCGACTGAATCTGAGTCGGCTGCTGTTGTTCTGTCCACTCTGCAAGGAAATCTGCAATTGCTTGAGACTTGATGGCCTTCTTTGCCTCAAACTTGATATCTAAAGGAAGAAGTTCAATCGCCCATTTCGCCACTCGACCGGTTGCATCTCTGTTATTCAGAATTTCTGATAAAGGAGCATCGCTGAAGACTGAAACTGAATGGTCAGAGAAATAGTGTGCAACCTTCTTTGTGGTCAGGTAAATCCCATAAACAAGCCTAATAATGAGGGTATCTCTCCTTGGACGGGGTCAAGACTTCTGAAATGTAATACACAGGGTGCTAAACTTTGAAGGCTTTTCCTTCTTCTTCCCGCTCGACCGTGAGCATTGTGCTAACAACTTGTCCTATGGCTGCGATGTAAAGCAGTAAAGGCTCCTTACTGACTGGAGCAGCAAGCATCGACTTGGTGGAAAGCAGGGCTTTGAGCTCTTCAAACGTTGCTTCAGCTTCGTCATTCCACTCAAACTTGTCAGGCTTCTTCATCAGTCAGTAAAGAGGGAGTGCCTTTTCACCGAGGCGTGAGATGAATTGACTCAATGTAGCCAAACAACAAGTAAGCTTCTGAACGTCATGCACACGCACTGGGCGCTTCATTCGGAGGATTGTGCCAATCTTCTCTGGATTCGCTTCGATTCCTCGTTCGGAAATGAGAAAACCGAGTAACTTTCCGCGGGGACTCTGAATGTGCATTTTGATGGATTGAGCTTGATATCATACCTTCTTAAATTGGCAAAGGTTTCAGCGAGGTTAGTCAGTAGGTCGGAACCTTTGCGTGACTTAACCACTATGTCATCCATGTAAGCTTCCACATTTCGACTGATTTGAGTGAGTAGGCACTTCTAAATCATGCGCATGAATGTGGCACCAGCATTCTTTACGCCAAAGGGCATAGTAACATAGCAAAAACACCCGAATGGGGTGATGAAAGCTGTCTTTATCTCATCGGGCCCATACAGTCGGATCTGATGGTACTCGGAATAAGCGTCCAAAAAAGACAGTCGATGTCCCACAGTTGAGTCGACTATTTGGTCGATGCGGGGCAAAGGAAAATGATCTTTCAGGCAGGTCCGATTGATGTGCTTGAAGTCAATACACATTTAAAGTGATTTATCTTTCTTGGGAACCATAACGACATTGGCGAGCCACTCGGAGTGGTATATCTCGCGGATGAACTCAGCGGCCAGAAGCCGAGCCACCTCCTCGCCAATTGCATTTCTCTTCTCCATGGCGGACCGACAGAGATGCTCCTTAAGGGGTTTTGCCTTTGGGTAGACTCGCAAACGGTGCTCAGCCAGTCCCCTGGGTACACCTGGCATGTCAGATGGCTTCAATGCAAAGATGTCCCAGTTCTCATGGAGGAACTGGATGAGTGCTTCTTCCTATTTGCTGTCGAGTGTCGTTGAGATATGAGTCGGAGCAGCATTGGGGTCGGTCGGGTGAATGTGAACTGGCGTGGTCTCTCCGGCTGACTGAAATGCGTACTCCGAGGCAGGCCTCTTGGCATGCAGCAAATCACTCGAATCTGCAGTCTTCTGGTACTCTTGAAACTCCACAGCTGCCATCTGCTCATCTGCTATCTTCGCACCATCCTGAAGACAATCCTCTGCTCTTTGTCGGTTACTAGATACTGTTATCACACCTTTGGGGGTAGGCATCTTCATCTTGAGGTACACATAACACGGTCGAGCCATGAAGCTAGCATAGGCAGGTCTGCCCAAAATGGCATGATAAGCACTTTGGAAATCCACAACCTCAAATGTCAACTTTTCCTTGCGGTAATTCTTCTCATCGCTGAAAACCACGTCAAGAGTGATCTGGCCGAGTGAGTCGGCTTTCTTTCCTGGGATGACTCCGTGGAATCGCATGTTGCTCTCGCTGAGCTTGGACATCGGAATACCCATTCCTTTGAGAGCCTCAGCATACAGGATATTCAGGCCACTGCCACCATCCATCAGAACCTTGGTCAGTCGGGTGCCCCCAATGGCTGGGTTGACCACCAGCGCTTGCCATCCATCAGCAGCAACTCGTGGCGGGTGATCGGACTGGTCAAAGGTAATAGGGGTTTTTGACCGCTTCAAACACTACAAAAAAATACACTTCCGTGATGATACGTGTTTGCCACAGTAGGTCGCGTTTTTTGTCATGCATGTACATCCATGACAAATTTATGATAGAATCGAGATAGTCATACCTGTGCTGTCGTAGAAGTATACGATGACATTACCAAAATTATCATTACGGAAGTGTCCACTTCCATGACGATAAATCGCGCGTCACAGAAGTGCTTTCGTCAAGGGTGACCGACACATGGCATCCACCGTAACGGAACGCAGTTAAGCTATCGGGTCGGGTTTTGGATCCGATAACCCGTTAACAGCCCAGACCAATGGGGATTTTCCACGTGTAAAATCATCATTGGCTGGAGGAAACACGTGTCGGCTCATTGTTGGGATAGATGTCATCCACTCATTGGACAGAAGGCGCCTATGATACGTCGACACGTGGCACGGCCCAATAGAGGCCCATTCCTGTGAAAAGGCCGGCCCGTTTGACTTGGTCAAAAGGTGATGGGCCGGCCCATGGAAAGCCTATTAACGGCATGTTCGCATATAGCCCATTTACAACCCGCTAACCCAAAGCCCGTTATGCCCTATCCGAATTAGGCCCAGTAGCGTCATCTGGGCCATCCAATATGATTCCAGCCCGTTTTCACTTCCAGCCCATGTATGTCCCATGACGTATTTCGTCCCAAATGAGGCCCTATGTAACTCTTGGCCTATTAACGGCCCATGGTGAAACTGGCCCGCGATGAACAGTGTATTACTTTAGACCCATTAACTGCCCGTGGTGAAACTGGCCCGTAATGAACAGTGTATCGCTTTATACCCATTAAGGGCCTGTTATTCAGTTGGGCCGTTTACAACCCATGTTATCATTCGGCCTTCTCAGAGCCCATTTATTCTTGGGCTTATTTGCAGCATTCGGTTACTTATGGCCCGTTACTGCCATTTTCTGCTTGTGGGCCAAATTCAGCCCGTCGTTACAGTCGGCCCGTTTGTGGTCCGTTAGTCTGTTGGGCCATTTTCATAGCATCACCAAATACGGCCTATTAACGGCCCGTTATGGTCAGCCAATAAAACGTACGATTTCCATTATAGGCCCGTCTACGGCCCATTAAAGGCCATTACAAGACCCATAAATGAGTCGGTGGCCCATGGATCCTACGTGACGTAGAAGGCCCATGGATCCTGCGAGACGTAGAAGGCCCATGGACACTTCGAGACGTAGAAGGCCCATGGATCCTACGAGACGTAGAAGGCCCATGGATCCTACGAGATGTAGAAGGCCCATGGATCCTACGAGACGTAGAAGGCCCATGGTCGGGCAAGTTGGCCCCCGTTTGAACGATATAGCATATTCAAAGAAATATCCTACTCAATACTATCACCTCTAAAAAGCATACACTATACAACACAGAGATCAAGGCATAGAAAGGTAGAATAATCCTACACTATACAATAAAGAAATTACAGCCGATTATACCCACTGGGCATTATGGTACGACACAGGTGATAATAAAGCATACACAAACAGCAAATTACATACACTGGGAAAATACGGCTCATACATCATGGACGCTTATCAACTTAACTCCATTTGAACTATAATCTCTTCAGAAAATAGGATTGGCCGGATTCATATAGCACAAATTTCAGTCTGCAAAATCTCCAATTCCTTCATGGTTACCTCGGTGTCTTGTTTCATTTTTTGACTACTGGATCTAATACCTGCATGTCCAGTCTCAACTTGTTGATTATACGTTGACAATCATGTACACGTTGTCTTGCCACCTCTAGTTGATGCTCGAGAACATCAGCACATTCCAATTCCAATCCATAATCATTCGATAACGGCCATGCTGCACTGCTTAGAGATTTTTTTGTTGATGTCACTTCATCCTGAAATGTTTCTGTAAGTACACATGACTAGGGCAAAAATATAGTTACAACAGTGAAGCGAACAAGACACTATTTTGTACTACATGGCAAAACAGGACTTAGTTTGCATGTGATAAGTGTGATAAGTGTCGTGGTTCTAAGTCTGATAGTAATGTAGGGGGGTACTAAGGAGAGGCAAGATCCTAGCTATGGAGTAGTTGTGCACACAAGAGTTTTACGAGTTCAGGCCCTTCTCGGAGGAAGTAATAGCCTTACGTCTCAGTGCCCAGAGGCGGTCGACTGGATTATATGTGTGAGAGTTACAAGGGTGCGAACCCTTCTGCCTGTGGAGGGGGTGGCTTATATAGAGTGCGCCAGGACCCCAGCCAGCCCACATAGCAGAGAGTTCAATGCACATAAAGGCCAGACATTACTGGTAACGCCTTACATAAAGTGATATCATGGCCATAAAGACTACTTAATAACGGACCGTTTGGATGTAGAGTGACCTTAGGTCTTCTGGTGGTCGAGTGAGTCTTCATGGTCGACTGTCTTCGAGTCCGTCGAGTGGAATCCTTCCAGGTCGACTGAAAGGTAGTTTCTTCTAGAGATGTCCTTGGGAAGGGTATTTTGGACAGGTCCATGACCCTACCCTAGGTACATGGCTTCATCATTAGCCCCTGAATGGATCGAGCTTTGAGTGAGGAAGGAGTTGAGAATTCTTCCGACCCCTCTTTTTATGCTATGAGTATGTCTTGTTCTGGATCAAATGACCATAGGTGACGGCACCAACTTCTTTTTCAGTCGCCTTGATCCATTCTTGATATTGGTCGAGTGACTTTTCTATACTTGGAGATCTCTGAGCGACAGATCAGAGGAAATCTTCAGACTGACAAGTTGCCCTGCTGTTCATGGATTTAGCGGGATCTGAATTTCGGGAAGCTGGCGGGGCGGAGGAAGCCGCAGTACTCGGATGGGATAAGGCAGGGACGCCTCAATTTCCGTGCCACCTTTTTCACCATGTATCGCGCACGCGACTGTTGCGGGATTTGACAGGGTCGCCCGAGCCTACCAGTCTGCCACTTGGACGAGACTTCATATAAGGCGCCGGACGGGGGTTTTTCAAACAGTGCGCCCTCAATCCCCTTTCCCTCTTCCTCGAGCTCGCTCGCTGCGCTCGCCTCCACCTCCGCCTCGCCGCTCCTCGTGTGCCCCGCCGGCGACGATGGTGAAGGAAAAGAAGGCGGCTTTGGAGCAGGCGAAGAAGGCGACGGTGAAGGCGAAGGGAAGAGCGCCCAGTCGGGGCGGATCCTCGTCGCGGTCCGGCCTGCCGCAAGGCTGGATCCAGGGAGACTGGATCCGCTCGAACATCACGCAGAAGGATCTCGACGACCTGGACAACGAGGGACTGATCCCCCATGGGTCAGCGAGGCTTCCGGGGAAGGAGTGGCAGCCGCAGCCTCAGGAGGGTGAGTGCGTCCTGTTAGCCACCCATGTAGATCGCAATTTTTCTCTGCCACCGAATCTTTTCTTGCGGGGGTTTCTAAACTTTTTTGGTGCACAACTCCATCACTTCACGCCCAACTCCATTGCCTACCTCGCCGCTTTCGTGTCTTTGTGCGAAAACTTCTTGGGTTGCCGGCTGCACTGGGGCCTTTTCGAACACATTTTCACCTGTCGCTCCCAGACGGTGAAAAAGGCTAGCCCGAATGACGAGAGAACCCAAGTTATCCAGATGTGCGGGGTCTCTGGATTCAGATGAGGAGTAAGAGTGCCTTTCCAGCCATGACCCTTCCCGAGTCAGTTCGAGGGTGGCAGTCGACCTCAGGTTAGGATGTTGATGGGGCGCGTGACTCAGCTCATTCGCGACGGAGTGACGGGCATGGATCTTCTAGAGGTTTTCCTTCGACGGTGCATCCAGCCACTTCAGTATCGGGGGCATCCGATGTGGTTGTACTCTGGTCCCGAAGACACCTCTCGGGTCCACCAGGAGGAGGTCGATGATGTCACTTTGGAGAGGTGGATGACCGCCATCACAGGGAATAGGGACAATCCTCGTGGAGCCAGGAGGATCCCGCCACTCGACCAGTCCTACGAACCAGACAAGGTTTGGCCGCATTCTTCTGACTGTGCCTCTTGTTTTCTTCATTCCTCTTTGTTGCAATCCGGTCGATTGAATTTTGTTTATTGTCTTCCAGATCACTACCAAGATGTATTCGATGCCCAACGGGGCGCAAGAACAGACTGAAGAAGAAGGAAGCGGAGGTGAAAGCTAGGAGGAGTGGGAGTCGGATGGCGACGAGGGTGATCAAGATGTTGGCTCTGAGGAGGAAGAGGAGGAGGTAGTCGAGCCTCCTCGCACTGAAAGACGGTCCAAGCTCGCCCACGACCTGCGGTCGAGCGTGGCAAGGGAGTCGTGCCTGCTGGGCAATCGACCAAACGCCCTCGGACGACTTCTCTGGCGCCGACTGGGAAAGCGTCGAAGCAACCCCGAGTAGCACCGACAAAACCGGCGAAGGCCCTACCAAAGATGAGGATGGAGATTCCGACTGTTTCTGGGTAATTGGCATAACTCATGTTTTCTCTTTCAACATGGATATATTTTCGGTCGACTCGATCGCTGACCTACTGATTTCTGAAATCGCAGTGCTGCTACTTCTGAGACTTCAGCCAGGCATGAGGATCAAGAAATGGAGGATGCTGCCACTTCCCATCCTGGTATGATCTGCGCAGTTTCACTTTTGGTCGATCGGATCTTCATTTTTGACTTTGAACTTTCTCTGTAGCTCCACCTAGCATTATCATTGATCTCCCTGATGATGACGATGAGGCGCCACTGAGGCAAAGGAGGAACAGGAAGGCGTCTGCTGGCAAGACTGCTCAAGTTGCGTCAACACCTGAATCATTGGTTCCAGAGGGGAGCAACGTTGCTTGGGCTACTGTGTCCTTTGTGGAACCCCTCCGTCGTCGAGTGCTGAACCACCTTCTCTCTTCTCCACACACCACGTCCCAGAGGACCAAGCAGGTGCTGCCAAAGAAGCCATACGCCAGGCGGGGGTCATGATGGAGCAGGTGAAAGCGATCCGAGCCGCCAGCCAAGCAGCTTATGATGCAAGTTCAGCTCTTCAGAGCAACGTCCAGGTTAGTTGAACACCGCCTGTTTTGTTAGGATATGATACCTGGCAATTTTTCTTTCTGAAAATCTTAATGTTTGTCATACACCCACTAGGTGCGTCGATTGAAATGTCTGGATTAGTGGGGGCACGCCGAGTTCACCCACTGGGTGTAGTCTCCGAGACTACGGTCGACTGCTGGCAGTCGACTGTAGTCTTTGTGTCTAGAATTTTGTTCTCTTTTACTTTCTTCACTCGATCTGGTCGAATGGAATCATGGAACCAGTGGGGGCACGCTGAGTGCACCCACTGGGTGTAGTCCCCGAGACCGTGGTCGACTGCTGGCAGTCGGCTATGGTCTGAAGATTATTTTTTTTGAAACTGCGTCTAACTGCTGACAGTTAGCTGCTTTCGGTCGACTGATCAATCTGAGCCGGTAGAACCAGTGGGGGCACTCTGAGTGCACCCACTGGGTGTAGTCCCCGAGACTACAGTTGAATATTTTTATTCGGCTGTAGTCTTAGAAATGTTACGGTTTTTCTCTTAGTCACTTGGAAGTGACCTGTCTTTGATGTTCGTCGACTGATCTTTCGCAGAAATCTTGCGAGCTTGTTTCTCGTTACACTGAGTTGGAGAACAAGCATATCCAGCTCGAACTTGATCTGAAGCTTGTCCAGGAGAACTTCACGAAGGCAAAGGAGGAAGCAAAAGGTATGGTTGGTGAGAACCTTGACGACTGCCCTTGTTTTTTGTCCATTCTTGAGCCTGATCCCATTGTCATTTTGCAGATAAACTAAGGGATGCTCTGAAGAAGAAGGACCTTGACTTCGCCGAGGCGCAGAAAGCGGCTTCGGCCAAGATGAAACTTGCAGAAGAAAAGTTGGCTTTAATCAGCAAACTTGAAGAGGAGAATACCAGTCTGAAGGCTGCTCTCGATGCAGCCAACAAGGAGGTCACCCAATAGAAGCGTGAGAAGATAGCTCTGAGTGACAAGGCTAGCGAACTGGTGGGAAAGAAGAACGACTTAGAGGCTTATCTGGGAGGGCTCGCCAAGAAGTTATTCCTCATGCTCGAAGGTAACCCCTTATATCCAACTGGTAATCACTGACTTTGTAGGAACATTAGCTTATCCTTAAACCGTATCCACATAATTCTGCCAAAACTTTGAAGAGGAGACTAGTCGAGTGGAGACTGGCTTGGACCCCATCAACTCTCCTGTAAAGGATGAAGCTGCTATGAACATGCTCCGTCTCGAGTCTCGCGTTGCCGCTGTGGTCGACTATCTAGCGAGACTGAAGGCTGCAACATCGCGCATCGACTTCAGAACGACCTCGAGTCTCTGATGACTCGACTGAACGAAGTTCCAAGTCGAGTGCAAGAATGGAAGAAGTCTTCCGCCAGGTGTGGTGCGGACGTTGCTCTGTCTCTAGTCCATGTTCACTCCAAGGAAGCGCGAGAGGACAAGTTGGTGTCTCTCAAGGTGGCCAATACCAGGAAGCATGACTTCCCTCTTTCATGGAGACCTTCATTGCTGCTGCCACTCGGATCGCCGATGGAATCGACCTGGACGAGTTTGTTGCGCCTTCCAGTCCTCCTCGGGAGGGGTAAAAAACTTCTATGCTTGATGTCTTAAATTTGCCTCGGAATGCCGAGTGGTTTTTGTAACCGATAAACCTTAACAGGCTTGGTGCCTGAGCACTTCCTGATCTGTAGGACGTTATCTGAACTTGGATTTGCCGTTGAATATGTTTGCATCCGTCTTCGAACGATTATTGCCCTTCGCTCGGAATATATACTTGTGTTTGTGATGCACTTTTGCAGGTAGGGGCGAAGCACAGATCGCAATCGGCTTGTACCTCATCACGCTTAGGCGAGCACTGGGCTGCAGCTAAGCCTCCGAGTGGGAGGTTTGCTCTCCACTCGGTAGGATTTTCAAAAACTTAGGCGAGCACTGGGCTGCAGCTAAGCGACCCGAGTGGGAGGTTTGCTCTCCACTCGGTAGGATTTTCAAAAACTTAGGCGAGCACTGGGCTGCTGCTAAGCCCCCCGAGTGGGAGGTTTGCTCTCCACTCGGTAGGATTTTGAAAAGCTTAGGAGAGCACTGGGCTGCAGCTAAGCTCCCGAGTGGGAGGTTTGCTCTCCACTCAGTAGGATTTTGAATAGCTTAGGCGAGCACTGGGCTGCAGCTAAGCCCCCGAGTGGGAGGTTTGCTCTCCACTCGGTAGGATTTTCAAAAACGTAGGCGAGCACTGGGCTGCAGCTAAGCCCCCGAGTGGGAGGTTTGCTCTCCACTCGGTAGGATTTTCAAAAACTTAGGCAAGCACTGGGCTGCAGCTAAGCCCCTGAGTGGGAGGTTTGCTCTCCACTCGGTAGGATTTTCGTGGTGTAGCTCTGAAGGAGAAGGTAGCAGTCGACCTGCGCTTCGTCCTCCTTGCGGAGCGCATGTTGTATTTGTGATTAGGCGAACACTAGGTTGCAGCTAAGCCCCCAAGTGGGAGACTGGCTCACCACTCGGCAGGATTTTGTTTAAACTTAGGCGAGTACTTGGACTGCAGCTAAGCCTCCGAGTGGAAGGCTGGTTTACCACTCGGTAGGATTTTGTTTAAACTTAGGCGAAACGGATTCGCAGCTAAGCCTCTGAGTGGAAGGCTGGCTTACCACTCGGTAGGATTTTGTTTAAACTTAGGCGAAACGGATTCGCAGCTAAGCGTCCGAGTGGGAGGCTGGCTCACCACTCGGCAAGGTTTTTTTTACAAACTTAGGCGAAACGGATTCGCAGCTAAGCCACCCACTGGGGGACTGATTTATGTGAACAAAAGTAACAACAGTCAGTGGGAAAATTATAAAACTCCTGTCTTTGTTAAATAAACTACAAAAGTACTTTTATTACAACTCATCCGAGTGAATACTTAAGTATGAAAGGGGCGGAGCAGATCCGCATTTCAAGCTCGTGGCTCATCAATCTGGCAATCCACGTTGTAAAGACGGTATGCTCCGTTGTGGAGAACTTTGGTAACAATGAAGGGGCCTTCCCATGTAGGGGCGAGTTTGTGTGGCTTCTGTTGGTCCACTCCAAGGACCAAGTCTCCCTCTTGGAAGGCTCGGCTCTTCACATTTTTGGCGTAGAATCGACGCAAGTCTTGCTGATAGATGGTCGATCGGATCATGGCCATCTCTCTTTCTTCTTCTAGAAGGTTGACTGCATCCTGCCGGGCTTGTTCTGCTTCGGCTTCAGAGTAGAGCTCGACTCGCGGTGCATTGTGAAGCAGGTCACTCGGCAGAACCGCTTCAGCTCCGTAGACCAGAAAGAACGGGGTCCTCTCAGTCGACCGATTTGGAGTAGTCCTCAATCCCCAAAGAACTGATGGAAGTACGTCGACCCATGCGCCTGCCGCGTGCTTGAGGTCACGCATCAACCGGGGTTTCAGTCCTTTGAGAATTAGGCCGTTTGCTCTTTCTGCCTATCCATTCGACTGGGGGTGGGCGACTAAAGCATAGTCGACTCGTGTGCCTTGAGAAGCGCAGAATGCTTTGAATTGATCGGAGTCGAAGTTTGACCCATTATCAGTGATGATGCTATGCGGAACTCCATATATGAATATTAATTCTCTGATGAAACTGATGGCAGTGCCCGCATCAAGATTTTTAATGGGCTTGGCTTCGATCCACTTGGTGAACTTGTCGACTGTCACTAGTACATGGGTGAAGCCGCTCCTGCCAGTTCTCAGTGGTCCAACCATATCTAATCCCCAAACAGCGAAAGGCGAGATGATTGGGATGGTCTTCAAGGCTGAGGAGGGTTTGTGTGACATGTTGGAGTAGAAGTGACATCCTTCACACTTGTCGACTATCTCTTTCGCCATTTCATTTGCTCTGAGCCAGTAAAAATCCGCTCGGTATGCTTTAGGCACAATGGTCCGACAGGACGCATGATGGCCACAGGTCCCCGAGTGGATGTCATTGAGAATCATTCAACTCTCTTTCGGTGTTATGCATTTCTGGCTGACTCCAGTCGCACTTTCTCTGTAAAACTGTCCCCTCATGACCGTAAAGGCTTTGGATTGACGGACGATCTGTCGAGCCTCTTCTTCATTTTCTGGGAGCTCTTTCCTTAGAATATAAGCGATGTAGGGCACTGTCCAGTCGGGAGTGATAACCAGAACTTCCATGATTAAGTCGACCACAGCTAGGACCTTGACTTCAGTCGAATCTGTGGCGCTTTTTGGCTACGGGGCTTCTTCAGTGAAAGGATCTTCTTGAACTGACGGTGTGTGAACATGCTCCAAAAACACGCCACTCGGGATGGCTTCTCTTTTGGAACCTATCTTCGCCAAGTCAACAGCTGCTTGGTTTTTCAGTCGGGGTATGTGATGAAGCTCTAACCCCTCGAACTTCTTCTCCAGCTTTCTTACTGCGTTGCAGTAACCAGTCATAGCTGGGCTTCTGACGTCCCACTCCTTCATCACTTGGTTAACCACTAAATCCGAGTCACCATAGACCATGAGGCGACGGACGCCGAGTGAAATGGCCATACGCAACCCATATAAAAGTGCTTCATATTCTGCTTCATTGTTGGAGGAATCAAAGTGAATTTGGAGTACATATCTGAGCTTATCTCCTCGGGGGGAAACCAACACTACCCCGGCACCGGAACCATTCAGCATTTTAGAGCCATGAAAGAACATAGTCCAGTGCTCCGAGTGAACTTGAGTCGGTAACTGCTGTTCAGTCCACTCGGCGAGGAAATCTGCTATTGCTTGGGACTTGATAGCTTTCTTTGCCTCAAATCTGATATCAAGGGGAAGGAGTTCGATCGCCCATTTTGCCTCTCGAGCAGTTGCATCTCTGTTGTGCAGAATCTCTGATAAGGGGGCGTCGCTGACGACTATGATGGTATGGTCAGAGAAGTAGTGAGCAACTTTCTTCGTGGTCATATAAATCCCATATACAAGCTTCTGATAATGAGGGTATCGTTGCTTTGATAGGGTCAGGACTTCAGAAATGTAATATACTAGGCACTGAACTTTGAAGGCTTTCCCTTCTTCTTCCCGCTCGACCGTAAGTACTGTACTGACGACTTGTCCTGCGGCTGCAATGTAAAGCAGCAAAGGCTCTTTGCTGATCGGGGCAGCAAGCACCGGCTGGGTGGAAAGAAGGGTTTTTAACTCTGCAAACGCTGCGTCAGCTTCAGGAGTCCACTCGAACTTGTCTGACTTCTTCATCAGTCGGTAAAGAGGCAATGCCTTCTCACCGAGACGAGAGATGAATCGACTTAAAGCGGCCAAGCTACCAGTAAGCTTCTGAACATCGTGCACACGCACAGGTCATTTCATTCGGAGTATATTGCCCACTTTCTCTGGGTTTGCATCGATTCCTCGTTCAAAAACAAGAAAACTGAGTAACTTTCCGCTAGGAACTCCGAATGTGCACTTGGATGGATTAAGCTTGATATCATACGTCCTGAGGTTGGCAAATGTTTCAGCGAGGTCAGTCAGCAGGTCGGAACCTTTCCGTGACTTGACCACAATGTCATCCATGTATGCTTCCACATTCCGACTGATTTGAGTGAGCAAACACTTCTGAATCATCCTCATGAACATGGCTCCAGCATTCTTGAGGCCGAATGGCATGGTGACATAACAGAAGCACCCGAATGGGGTGATGAAAGCTGTTTTGATCTCATCGGGCCCAAACAGACGGATCTGATGGTACCCGGAATAAGCATCCAAGAAAGACAGTCGCTCACATCCCGCAGTCGAGTCGACTATTTGGTCGATGCGGGGAAGAGGAAAATGATCTTTCTGGCAGGCCCGATTGATATGTTTAAAATCAATGCACATGCGAAGCGAATTGTCCTTTTTGGGGACCATGACGACATTGGCGAGCCACTCAGAGTGGTAAATCTCTCGGATAAACTCTGCTGCTAAGAGCCGAGCCACCTCTTCGCCAATAGCCTTCCTTTTCTGGACGGTGGACCGTCGCAGATGTTCCTTGACAGGTTTTGCCTTTGAATCGACTCGCAGACGATGCTCAGCCAGCCCCCTGGGTACACCCGGCATGTCAGAAGGTTTCCATGCAAAGATGTCCCAGTTATCACGGAGGAACTGGATGAGCGCTTCTTCCTATTTGGGGTCGAGTGTTGTGGAGATATGAGTCGAAGCAGCGTTGGGGTCGGTCGGGTGGATGTGAACTGGTTTTGTCTCACCGGACGACTGAAACGCTGATTCCGTAGCAGGCTTCTTGGCTCGCAACAAATCACTAGGGTCTGCATTTCTCTGGTGTTCCTGCCACTCTTCTGCCACCATCTGCACATCGGTGATCTTTGAGCCTTTTTGGAAGCACTCTTCTGCCTTCTTGCGATTACCAGTAACAGTGATCACGCCTTTAGGGCCAGGCATCTTCAATTTGAGGTACACGTAACATGGTCGAGCCATAAAACGTGCATAAGTTGGCCTGCCCAAAATAGCGTGGTAGGCACTCTGGAAATCTACAATCTCAAATGTCAGCTTCTCTTTGCGGAAGTTCTTGGAATTGCCAAAAACCACATCAAGAGCAATCTGACCGAGTGATGCGGCCTTCTTGCCAGGAATGACTCCATAGAAACTCATGTTGCATGTGCTGAGTCTGGACATCGGAATGTCTATCCCTTTCTGCGTCTCGGCGTACAGTATATTCAAACTACTGCAACCATCCATCAACACTTTACTCAGTCGAGTGCCCTCAACGACTGGGTCGACCACCAGAGCTTGCCTCCCAGGGGTGGCTATGTGCATCGGGTGATCAGACTGGTCGAATGTGATGGCGGTTTGAGACCACTTCAGATAATTGGGTGTTGCCGGAGCAGCCATATTCACCTCTCGGTTTATAACTTTCAGTCGGTTTTTGCTCTCAACGTCAGCAAAAATCATTAGGGTGGAATTGACCCGCGGATATTCTTCATCACTGTCCTCCTTGTCTTCGACTTTGTCCGACTCTTTTTCCTTATCCTTGGACTGTTTCCCTTGAAACTGCTATATCAGGAGTCGACACTGCCGAGTGGTATGCTTCGGGTAAATGAAGTTACCATCTTCATCTTTCTTCGTGTGGATGTGACATGGTAAATCCATCACGTCGTTTCCTTCTTTATCCTTTACTTTTTTGGGGTTCCAAGGTCCCTTGGGCTTTCCTTTGAACTTTCCTTGAATCACGGCCAAGGCTTCTCCAGGAGCAACTGGCTCGGCTTTGCGCTTCTGCTTCCGACTGGAGTTCCCTCCTTCGGTTTCCTGGGCGACTGATTTATGCTTGCCGCTCCGGAGCCAATCCTCCTCCTCACCATTGGCATATTTGGTGGCTATTTCCATCATTCGACTCAGAGATATGTCTCCGGTTCGACCAAATTTCAGGCTTAGCTCTCTGTACTTTACGCCCTCCTTGAAGGCGCAGACTGCCTGGTGATCAGATACATTCTCTATTGTGTGATGCAATGTGATCCATCTCTGGATGTAATCTCTCAAAGTCTCATTTGACTTCTGCACACAAGATTGCAGCTCTGTCAGTCCTGCTGGTCGCTTGCATGTTCCTTCGAACGTCCTGACAAACACTCGGGAGAGGTCTTCCCACGTGTAAATGCTGCTGGGTGTCAACTGATTCAGCCATGCCCTGGCTGACCCTTCCAACATAAGAGGCAGATGTTCATGGCCACCTCGTCATTTCCGCTGCCGATCTGGACAGCCACTCGGTAGTCCTCAAGCCAAGTATCGGGCTTAGACTCACCGTTGAACTTGCTGACTCCTGTCGCCAACCTGAAGTTGGGAGGAATCACCGTGGCTCTGATGGCTCTGCTGAAACACTCTGGTCCGGAGACATGCACTCAGCTGCTGGTGGGTACATCTTTGTCGTTACTCTCTCTATGGGCTCTGTTCCGGTCGATCAGACCTTGAACGATGATGGATATCGCATCAAAGCCTAGTTCCTTGGGGTCGACCGGAATCCTTCATCCGCCACTGTGTTGGCGTCTATCATCCTGCTGTCGAGGCACATAGGACCCACCCCTTGGGGGGAGTGGGCACTCGACGTCGATCGTTGCGATCGAATCGGTGATCATACTGCTCACGGTTTCTGTACTGGTCGTTCCGGTCACCATGCCCTTCATGCCTCGGGGGAGATCTGGGGCTATGAGCCGACTGGACCGTATCCGCCGCCATGGATCTGTTGTGAATCATGTTCCGCGACTGCGATACAGCTGAATTCTGATCTCCTGCCGCCCGGAGCAAATCTCTGATCTGCATCAAGCCTCTGCCAGCCTCTGACTGGGAAGGCTGAATTGATTCTGCTATACGGGCTGCAGCTGCTAAATTCTGAATCGGAGTTCGATATACCTGAGTCGGAGGTGGAAAGAGCTGGCATCGACTGGAGTCAAGGATCCGTTGCCGCGCGCGCTCATCGAGTGCTTGCTGAAGGTTCTCCAGTCGAGTGCGCTCAGCCAAGTTGGCTAAGCGAGCGTCCTCCAAGGCGCGAGCCTCAGGGGTTTCTCCAACGATTGGAGTGTGAAGCGCATCCATGTTCCGGCGGCGAAGTTCTTCCCTCTGCAGCGAATTGAGGGGCTCGGGGAGGTATTATTCATGGACGTGCGACGGATCGCCTCCGCCGTTACCTCCCTCGACACCTTGAAAGCCAGGGGGGCCGTGTGGTCCATTGACCATCATGACCTCTGCTGCTGGATCACTGCTGTCGCACTCGGATGCAGTCTCTGCGGAGCCAGTCGACAGGTCGAATAGGCCGTAGAGAGATTCGTCGGGCTCGATTGCCGCGACTTGGGCGGTGGTCGACTGGTGAGCCACCACGTGCCTCACCCGCCGCTGAAGCCTCGACCGACCGGAGCGCTTGCGCCGGTGGGAAGCCGGGAGGGAGGATGACACAAAAACCGGCCGATACTGGGTCGACGGTTGCCGTAGAAGGACTCCACGGATGCACACTCGAAAGTGCGTAGCTCCGCGGACTGGGAGCGCGTCGACGTCGAGTGGAGCCTCCTGCAGCCAGGCAGAGTCGTCGGTGACGAACGTGAGCGTGCCGAGACGGATCTCGTGGCCCTCAACCAAAACTCCACCTGAAACCATGATGATGGGAATCGGAGAAATTGCAACTTCTCCAATAAGTCGCTTAGACACCTGCCCCACGGTGGGCGCCAACTATCGTGGTTCTAAGTCTGACAGTAATGTAGGGGGTACTAAGGAGAGGCAAGATCCTAGCTATGGAGTAGTTATGCACACAAGAGTTTTACGAGTTGAGGCCCTTCTCGGAGGAAGTAACATCCCTACGTCTCGGTGCCTGGAGGCGGTCGACTGGATTATATGTGTGAGAGTTACAAGGGTGTGAACCCTTCTGCCTATGGAGGGGGTGGCTTATATAGAGTGCGCCAGGACCCCAGCCAGCCCACGTAGCAGAGAGTTCAATGTACATAAAGGCCAGACGTTACTGGTAACGCCTTACATAAAGTGATATCATGGCCATAAAGACTACTTAATAACAGACCGTTTGGATGTAGAGTGACCTTAGATCTTCTGGTGGTCGAGTGAGTCTTCATGGTCGACTGTCTTCGAGTCCGTCGAGTGGAATCCTTCTAGGTCGACTGAAAGGTAGTTTCTTCTAGAGATGTCCTTGGGAAGGGTATTTTGGACAGGTCCATGACCCTACCCTAGGTACATGGCTTCATCACTGGCCGAGTGAGTCGGCTTTCTTTCCTGGGATGACTCCGTCGAATCGCATGTTGCTCTCGCTGAGATTGGACATCGGAATACCCATTCCTTTGAGAGCCTCAGCGTACAGGATATTCAGGCCACTGCCACCATCCATCAGAACCTTGGTCAGTCGGGTGCCCCCAATGGCTGGTGAGGGAGTCCTGGATTAGGGGGTGTCCAGCTAGCCAGACTAAGACCTTTGGCCGGACTCCCGGACTATGAAGATACAAGATTGAAGACTCCGTCCCGTGTCCGTATGGGACTTTCCTTGGCGTTGAAGGCAAGCTTGGCGATACGATATGAAGATCTCCTCAAATTGTAACCGACTCTGTGTAACCCTAGCCCTCTCCGGTGTCTATATAAACCTGAGAGTTTTAGTCCGTAGGACGAACAACAATCATACCATTGGCTAGGTTCTAGGGTTTAGCCTCTCTGATCTCGTGGTAGATCTACTCTTGTACTACCCATACCATCAACATTAATCAAGAAGGAGTAGGGTTTTACCTCCATCGAGAGGGCCCGAACCTGGGTAAAAACATCGTGTCCCTTGTCTCCTGTTACAATCCGCCTAGACGCACAGTTCGGGACCCCCTACCCGAGATCCGCCGGTTTTGACACCGACATTGGTGCTTTCATTGAGAGTTCCTCTGTGTCGTCACCGTGAGGAAGGATGCCGCACCCCGTCTTTAAAGACGGCGCCGTTTCTAAAGGAGCTTTGGTTGTCGGCCAAACTCTGCGGCTAGGCAGGTTTTTGATGACCGCCTGTTCGGCCGCCGCACCGACGACGACCTCTCAGGCCATCGAAAGCAATCTTCACATCAGCTCGGAGCTTGCCGAGCAGTTAGATCCGACGGAGCTCCTCTCCCTGAACGAGCTCTTGGATCGCATTGCGGGCCTAGGAGTCGCTACAGATTACGGCCAGATTGGGCTTAAACCCGATCAGAGAGAGATCGACTCTCCCCAGGTCACCCATCACGTCGAAGTGGTGGAAGAACAATGCGGCAAGTCTTCGCCCGCCCTAAGGACCAGATGTGTCCGGATTCCCGATCCCTCCAAGCCGGACACCCACGGAGGGGAGGATGTCGCCCAAACCCTGATCCTAAAGTCAGGCAGTAGGCCTGATTCATTGAATAATGTCCAAGAAAGCAAGCTTCCGAATTCGGAAACCTCTTGGCCCCTGAATCTTACATCGGGCAAGGTTCCGGATTTAAATCCACCCGCCCACCCAACTATGCGGAATTTATCCCAAATACGGCAAGAGCCCGGGGAAACAGTACACCGCTACTGGGCCAGATTCCTCCTGGTTATGAACAGGATAAATGACTGCCGCGAGAAAGAAGCAATTTCATTCTTCTGTAACAACTGCACGGACATCGGAATCCTCAACGTCATAAGTCGCCGTGAAATTACACGATTCGCCGACTTGACATCCATAGTACGAAAGTACTATGTGACTGAAAGCGTTTGGAAAACCGAAGATAAATTCTGGGACAATCCGGCCCCGAATACAACACGAGTCCGAAACAAAAGGGCACATTATCGCCAGGCATCTGAGCCAAACATCAAAAAACAAAAACCCTCTATAGGGCATGGGACCGTACTGGAGGGATGGCTCAATGGACCCTGTAAAATTCATAATTCAAGGGAAGCCACACCAACTCACAGCCTTAGAGCATGTTGGATACTCCGGCAGGTGGCCCGAAGTGGCGAGGAGCTTCTAACTCCAGCACTCGAAGAATACCTCCCCAGAAATGCCAGTACGGTGTTGACAGTCTTTGAGACCTTCACATCAAACAATGCGAGGAAACGAACGCTCCGCAGCCTTACCGAAGTCTACCACGTAGCAACAATAAACCCATGGAGTGACACGGCTATTACCTTTAATGCCAGTGACGAACCTAAATTCTGGACAGCCCGAGCACCAGCCGCACTGGTCCTCGGTCCGATAGTGGACGGCTTCCGACTTACAAAGGTACTTATGGACGGCGGCAGCGGACTTAACCTCATCTACGAGGAAACCCTGCAAAAAATGAAAATTGACTGGAGCCGCATTGAGCGAAGCAACACAACCTTTAGAGGAATAATTCCAAGCCGGGAAGCGTGCTGTTCAGGAAAAATCACACTAGATGTGGTGTTCGGCACGCCGGATAATTACAGATCCGAGAAGGTCACGTTCCAAGTGGAACCGTTCAGCAGCGAATACCACGCTCTGCTAGGGCGAGAAGCATTTACAATTTTCCAGGCCATACCCCATTACGGGTACATGAAGCTCAAAATGCCTGGACCCAACGGAATCATCACTCTCGCAAGTGATGCGGACATAGCGCTCCGCACCGAAAACAAGATAGCCGCACTGGCCCTGGAGGCATTATCCGAAGCCCTAGCGGCCGAGGAACTAACTACGTTGCGCTCCATGGTGGACAGGGACGATGTGATACTAGACAAGAGATCCAAGTCCACCTCTTTCAAACCAGCGGACGAAATAGTCAAATTCCAAGTCCATCCAACGGACCCCACAAAAACGGCTCCATCGGGGCACAAATAAAACCCGATGTAGACGCCGCACTCAGAGAATTCCTGCGAGAGAATTGGGACATTTTCGCCTGGCACCCCTCAGATATGCCAGGAATCCCACGCAGGCTAGCTGAGCACAGCCTGAACATCCTAAAAGGGTTTAAACCCGTCAAGCAGACTCTACGGCGTTTTTCCGAACCCAAGAGACAAGCCATGGGACAGGAGCTAGCAAAACTACTGGAAGCCGGATTCATCAAAGACATAAAACATCCGGACTGGCTAGCAAACCTGGTGATGGTACCAAAGAAGGACAAATCTTGGCGCCTATGTCTCGATTTCAAAGACCTAAATAAGGCCAGCCCAAAGGACCCTTTCCCACTCCCCCGAATTGATCAAATCATCGACGCCATCGTAGGACACGACTCATTGTGTTTCCTCGACGCATACTCTGGCTACCACCAAATCAAGATGGTAGAGTCAGACCAAGCCGCAACGGCATTCATAACCCCATACGGCCCATTCTGCTTCAACACGATGCCCTTTGGACTCAAAAACGCTGGTGCAACATATCAGCGCATGATTCAGACATGTCTGGCCAACCAGATCGGCAAAACAGTTGAAGCGTACGTAGATGACGTTGTGGTCAAAACCAAACATGTCGACACTCTAGTAGACGACCTGAGGCTCACGTTCGACAATCTCCGAATATATGACATTAAGCTCAACCCGGAAAAATGTGTTTTCGGCGTACTAGCCGGAAAGCTCTTGGGCTTCATCGTATCCGGTAGAGGAATTGAACCAAACCCAGCCAAGATCCGAGCTCTGTCACAATTGGATACCCCAAAAGACCTCAAACAAATACAAAAATTGACAGGATGTGTGGCAGCTCTAAGCCGCTTTATCTCCTGCTTAGGAGAAAAGGCATTACCCCTTTATCGCCTCCTGTGGCGCACCGAACACTTCGAGTGGACAGATGCCGCCACGGCCGGACTAGAAGAAATAAAAGCCATACTGGAAACAAATCCGGTCCTGGCCGCGCCCAACACGGGCGAACCAATGCTGTTGTACATCACGGCAACCCATCAAGTTGTAAGCGCAGTGCTCGTCGTCAAACGAGAAACGGATGGACACAAGTTCCCCCTCCAAAAACCAGTGTACTACGTGTCCACTGTACTAACTCCATGCAAGTCACAGTACCTGCATTATCAAAAGATAGCGTACGCGGTGTTCATGGCATCCCGGAAGCTGTGACACTACTTTCAAGAGTGCTCAATAACAGTGGCATCCGAAGTACCCCTTAATGATATTATAAACAACCGCGACACAACGGGCCGGATTGCCAAATGGGCCATCGAGCTCCTCTCGTTCGACATAACTTACAAGCCAAGGCGAGCTATTAAGTCACAGGTTTTGGCCGACTTCATCGCCGAATGGACTGAAGTCGAACTCCCTAAAGAGTACGGCGCATACTCCAACTAGATCATGCACTTCCACGGCTCCAAAATGTTGGTTGGCCTGGGGGCTGGCATCGTTCTAACATCCCCAACCGGAGATACAGTCCAATACGTACTTCAGATAATGTACATGGATTCCAACAACGCAGCTGAATACGAGGCCCTTTTACATGGTCTCCGGATGGCAGTCTCCATGGGCATTCAGCGCCTAGAGGTCCGCGGAGATTCAAACCTCGCAATATCCCAAATAAATGGAGACTTCGATGCCAAGGATCCGAAAATGGCAGCTTACCGCAACGCCATCTTAAAGATGTCAGCTCGGTTTGAGGGGCTCAAATTTCATCACATAGCCCGGGAAAATAACCAAGAAGCAGACGTGTTGGCACGCATTGGCGCCAAGCGCGAGGCCGTCCCTCCCAACATCTTCCTAGAGAGGCTGTTCAAGCCATCCATATCATGGGAAGGAGAGTCCGGAAACAATAGCCCGGACACAACCACACTGCCCCTCACCGAACATTCTGACACAGTTAGGGGCTTCGCCAACGAAACAACGCCGTCAGCCCACGCAATAATGGCAGCCATTGCCCCTTGGACAGAACCACTCCTAGCCTACCTAACTAGGCAGGAACTTCTCGAGGACCAAAATGAGGCCCGCTGCATAGTGCGGCGATCTAAAGCCTACAAAGTCCACGAGAGAGAGCTTTACAAGAAAAGCACAACTAGAGTCCTTCAAAGGTGTATCTCCGAAGAGGAAGGGCGAGACCTTTTGGCTGAAATTCATGCCAAACTCGGTGGGCACCACGCCACAGCCCGGGACCTTGTAAGCAAGGCCTTCCGTACCGGATTTTATTGGCCAATGGCCCGGGCAGACGCTCAGGACTTAGTGCAACGATGTGTTGGTTGCCAGTTATTCGCCAACCAAAGCCACATGCCGTATACCGCCCTACAAACTATACCCATTACCTGGCCTTTTGCGGTCTGGGGGTTGACATGGTTGGACCCCTTAAAGGAGGAACCCACAAGCAAAAATATCTACTGGTCATGGTGGACAAATTCACCAAATGGATAGAAGCCAAGCCTGTAAAGACGGCCGAATCCGGACCAGTGATAGACTTCATATCCGGGGTCGTACACCATTACGGCATCCCCCACAGCATCATAACCGACAACGGCACAAACTTCACGGCCGATGAAGTCAAACTTTGGTGCAACAACATGGGCATCAAGCTCGACTATGCTTCAGTCTATCACCCTCAAACTAACGGTGAAGTCGAACGGGCGAACGGTCTCATTATGAGTGGCATCAAACCCAGACTAGTGCGATCCCTCAAGGAATCTAACACGCACTGGGTAGAGGAGCTTGACTCCGTACTCTGGGGGCTGCGGACCACGCCGAATCGCACTACCTGATTCACACCATTTTTTATGGTATACGGCGCAGAGGCAGTACTGCTATGCGACATAATCCATGACTCACCTCGAATGCACATGTACGAAGAAAGAGAAGCCGAGCTCGATCGCTAGGACAGCTTGGACGCATTGGAAGAGGAGCGCGACGTGGCTAAAGCTCGTTCCGCATTCTATCAACAACAGGCTCGAAGATACCAAAGCAGAGAAGTACGGGCCAAAACTTATAACGTTGGCGAACTAGTTCTACGCCTGCCGGACAAGAAAAAGGATAAATTAAAGCCCAAATGGGAGTGTCCCTTCATAATCGACCAAGTACTGACTGGCGGAGCGTACCATCTGTGAAACGCATCGGACAACCGACTCGAGCCGAACCCATGGAACGCAGCACGCCTACGAAGATTCTACGCCTAGCGCCGGACTCCGTGTTCGTTTCCTTCCTCTGTCCCTTTGTTTTATTATTTTTTTATTTTTTATTAGCTGTCCGGGATTTTGTTCCTTCTCCCTACCCCTTTTTTTCTCCCAAGCCCTTAGGGGCTTGCCTGTGCATTGTTCGCACATACCCGATGCGCTACCCGCGCTCATAATACCTGGGGGCTTCTTTACCAAGAAGTTTATATAAAACGGGCCTCATGCCCAAAACATGTGTGACACTTCCGCATGAACCTTTTATACACCATTATATGCATCGATATGACTTAAGTTTTGGCCAAGCTGGGTTGCCTGGCTCCTGTGCTTACCCCTACGTCCCCGTTCGTTCGGCTAGGTGGTAAAGGGAGCACCTCTGCGATTGTTACTGCCGGGTCAGCCGGATGTGTACCTCAGACTGGGTGAAGCCGAAAGCTAGCATTCTTAAGGGAATATTCGGTCGGTGAACTAAAAGATGATCTTTCGTATTTATTCATCTGCCCCCAGATGCTTTTTTGCTCTTTCTGGCAGTTCGGACATGCACTTTAGGGCATGCCTCCCAGGGAAAGGAACCCCTAACGGAACTATTCTCCTTGGAAGATGTTTCTTACTAACCATGTAATATAACATAACTAGTTGGGCACTTGTCTGCTAAAGCACTTATGACCCCTACGCCTTGTCTCCATGCATGCCCTGGTTCTTACATAATCGAGAGGGTATTCGGACACACTCTAGACTATAGGGTCCAGAGGTCGACGCGAAAAGGTCCGCAATGACAAATGATCTACAATCCGGCTAGAAGGCACTTTTCATGTCATTTTAAATTACAGAGTCAATCCGACTCGGCATATTCTTCTTCAATACCATCCAACAGGCGGTCTAATTTACAGTCCTGGTAGGAATACTTTGCAGCCAGCTCCACCTGGCCATATACTAAGCTGACTGGGATCTCCTTTCCGTCCGGACCTATAGGGCCGACCTCGGCCATGTGGTTTGGGTCAGCCTTCGTGTATCGAGTCTTCACCATGGCCCAGGCCTCCCTGGCACCTTGACAGCAAGCCAATATCTTCCACAACCGGAAGCGCTGCCGCACTCCCTCCGGCTTCTTTGTAAGCTCCTCCAGGCCTTCGGGCACGGAGAGGGACGGCCACATAGCCTGGATGACGCTTTGCATTGCCTACCGAACTCGTTCGTGTAGTTGCAATAGCTCGGGAAGAAGGTCTCACGTTGAACTGGGAATTTCCTCCGCAGGACGACCTGTCAGCAGACCTACAGACATAGCTCTGTCAATCGACTTCCTCACCGAATTCTTTTTTCGAAGATTCGTTCAAGCACTTACTAAAAATGTCGCGTCAAAGTCGCCGATTCTCCTTCACGGCAAAAGACAGCTAAATACGAACATCTTTCAGTTCCTCGCCCAGCTGGGTATTGGCGTCTTAAAGCTTGTTCTTCTCTTGCCTCACCCTCGTCAGCACGCTCTCGCCAGCCTTTAGTTGGCATAGGAGTTGTTGCTTGTCCGGATTTACTCCGGCTCCATCTGCACTATTATCGTCAGTGTTGCACACCTACCGCATTTCAAAACGGAATTATCTTTCGAAGCATATATTACCTGCGGGCATCCCCTTGGCATTTTTTGAAGTGGCCAGTGCGGCCTCGAGCTGGGCCTTGCACTCTTCAAGCTCCTGGGATAGTTGCGTATTCTTCTTTGTAAGACACTGCATAGCAAATGATCCTTAAAATAGTTATCTTCACTGTTTCAAGTCTCGGGGGCTACTGACATATATAACCTTCAATTCTACTCACCTGTATGTCTTTTACATACTGCTCCGTGGCTCTGGCTAGACCATTTTGAGCAGCACGGAGATACGCATCTCCTGTAGTAAAGGCGTCCAATGCCTCTGGGGAAAAACACGCGGCACAAAGAACAGTCTGGCGCCGCATGTGGTTCAGGGCTCTCCACCTCTGAATTGGTGGCAGACAACCCGTCGGCGTCCTCTGTCGGAGGAGCGCCAGAGGCGCAACCCATGTCCGTCTCCGCTTCCGGACCCGGACTTGAACCTTGGCCGGCGGACATAGTCCGGCGGGCTCTCTTCTTTCTAAGAAAATCATGAGTGTTAGTAAGACTCAAGGGCATAAACCCTAGGCGTTAAATTCACACGCCGTACCGTTGCGCCGGAATCTCGATCTGGTCCACACTTCTTTTCGGCCCGCCTGGCTCCAGCAGCCCTTGTTGGCTTCCCACCGTGGGCTCGTCCTTCCGCCCCAAGGATTTACCCTGCGAAACACTATTAGTTTACGGCATGCAAGATAATGCATGAGAATACTGGGACTTCGGTCTTGGTTACCTTTGAGGCTGGAAGTAGTCCGGGATAGTCGGCCGTGATGGCCACTAAGGAGTTGTCCTTGCTCAATTGATGAAATACTCCATCGATTAACTCCACACATAAGTCTGGATCTTCTTGGGAGTCCGGATCGAGGGACCGTTCCGGGTCCTCGAGTTGTGGAGGAGGGCTGTTTATTTCCTTCACAGCCTGGCGCAGCTCCTGCATTTAAACATTACTAGACTAAGTACTCAACTACGGGGATTTCAAAGGCGGGTAGGTAAGTGAAAATGTCCGCTCACCCAACTAGGCGGACTGTACATGGAGAATCCACCCTCCGGGTTGACACGGAGGAATTCTTCTTCTTCTCCCTGTACAAAGCAGATAAGATTCTCGTTAAAGTGGCGGCCGAATCTGGCCCCTTGCGACCGCACCGGGTGGCGTCATCCTCCCCGTTGAAATCCCACATGGGGTGGCCTCTGTATTGAAGCGGCTGCACCCCTCGCGTAATGCATATGGCCATGACCTTGACCATGGTTAGTCCGGAATGAGCCAACAACCTTTTCCAGCCCATCAGGTACAGGACGTCCCTGTCAGCTTCCCTCTGAGGGTTCCGCGGGCGCCAACTCAGGCGCTTCTTCCATGGGGCATTATTGAACTCGGGGAGGCCGATCCGTACAGGGTCCGACAGGGGGACGTCATCTATATAAAACCACTTCGAGGGACAGTCTTCGGACGCCCTCTTTGGGGTACCGGATAGATATCCGGTCCCGGCGATGCGCCATAGTTCGGCTCCGCCCACTTGATAAATAGACCCTTCCTAAGAACGGGGCACAAGGCAAAACAACCTCTTCCACAGCGCGAAATGGGCCTCGATGCCCAAGAATAGCTCGCAGAGAGCCACGAAGCCCGCGATGTGCATAATGGAGGCGGGCGTGAGGTTGTGTAGCTGGAGGCCGTAGAACTCCAGCAACCCTCGGAGAAACGGATGAATTGGAAATCCTAGTCCTCTCATCAAATAAGGGACTAAGCATACCCACTCTCCTTGAGAGGGATGGGGACGCTCTCCGCCTGCTCTCTGCCGCTATAGGCAGCAATCCTGGCTCGAACTAGGACCATATATGCTGGGGGAAGAAGCCCCTTGGACTGAAGCACTACTAACTCGCTATGCGGGACAGAACACTGCCCCCAATCTCTGGGCCGAGGGCTGGAGAGGCAAGAGGAGGAGTGGCACTGACCGGCCATGGTGTAATGGATCCCTGTCAGAGGTGCTCTGATGAAGACTCGCGGAGGGAAGATGGTGCGAATTGGATCTAAATCCCCGTCTCTTTTATGGGCGGCTCATTAACACAACCGGGGGAGGTAAGTGAAAAAAAATCCCCTGGCTTTTCGCATTCGTTTGACGCGTGGGAGATGGTCATTATGGGGCACAGAAGCCGAGGAGGACAGCACGCACTAGAAGCCGGACACAATTCGATGGGTACGGGGAAATCGAAGGAGAACCCGCCTTGCAATGCCGAAGACAACTTGCGCGCCGAACTCGTTGTCATTGAAGCCTGGTTCAGGGGCTACTGAGGGAGTCCTGGATTAGGGGGTGTCCGGATGGCCGGACTAAGTCCTTTGGCCGGACTCCTGGACTATGAAGATACAAGATTGAAGACTCCGTCCCATGTCCGGATGGGACTTTCCTTGGCGTGGAAGGCAAGCTTGGCGATACGATATGAAGATCTGCTCCCATTGTAACCGACTCTGTGTAACCCTAGCCCTCTCCGGTGTCTATATAAACCGGAGAGTTTTAGTCCATAGGACGAACAACAATCATACCATAGGCTAGCTTCTAGGGTTTAGCCTCTCTGATCTCGTGGTAGATCTAGTCTTGTACTACCCATATCATCAATGTTAATCAAGCAGGAGTAGGGTTTTACCTCCATCGAGAGGGCCCGAACCTGGGTAAAAACATCGTGTCCCTTGTCTCCTATTACCATCCGCCTAGACGCATAGTTTGGGACCCCCTACCCGAGATCCGCCGGTTTTAACACCGACAGCTGGGTTGACCACCAGCGCTTGCCATCCATGGGTAGCAACTCGTGGCGGGTGATCGGACTGGTCGAATGTAATAGGGGTTTTTGACCGCTTCAAACACTACAAAAGATACACTTCCGTGATGATACGTGTTTGTCACAGTAGGTCGCGTTTTTTGTCATGCATGTACATCCATGACAAATTATTGATAGAATCGAGATAGTCATACATGTGCTGTCGTAGAAGTGTTCGATGACATTACCAAAATTATCATCACGGAAGTGTCCACTTCCATGACGATAAATCGCGCGTCATAGAAGTGCTCTCGTTAAGGGTGACCGACACATGGCATCCACCGTAACGGAACGCACTTAAGCTATCGGGTCGGGTTTTGGATCCGATAACCCGTTAACAGCCCCGACCAATGGGGATTTTCCATGTGTAAAATCATCATTGGCTGGAGGAAACACGTGTCGGATCATTGTTGGGATAGATGTCATTCACTCATTGGACAGAAGGCGCCTATGATATGTCGACACGTGGCACGGCCCAACAGAGGCCCATTCCTGTGAAAAGGTCGGCCCGTTTGACTTGGTAAAAAGGTGACGGGTCGGCCCATGGAAAGCCTATTAACGGCCTGTTCGCATATAGCCCATTTACAGCCCGCTAACCCAAAGCCCGTTACGCCCTATCCGAATTAGGCCCAGTAGCGTCATCTGGGCCATCCAATATGATTCCAGCCTGTTTTCACTTTTGGCCCATGTATGGCCCATGACGTATTTCGGCCCAAATGAGGCCCTATGTAACTCTTGGCCTATTAACGGCCCATGGTGAAACTGGCCCGCGGTGAACATTGTATTACTTTAGACCCATTAACAGCCCGTGGTGAAACTGGCCCATAATGAACAGTGTGTCACTTTATACCCATTAAGGGCCCGTTATTCAGTTGGGCCGTTTACAACCCATGTTATATTTCGGCCTTCTCAGAGCCCATTTATTCTTGGGCTTATTTGCAGCATTCGGTTACTTATGACCTGTTACTGTCATTTTCTGCTTGTGGGCCAAATTCAGCCCGTCGTTATAGTCGGCCCGTTTGTGGTCCGTTAGTCTGTTGGGCCATTTTCATAGCATCACCAAATACGGCCTATTAACGGCCCGTTATGGCCAGCCAATAAAACATATGATTTCCATTATAGGCCCGTCTACGGCCCATTAAAGGCCATTACAAGACCCATAAATGAGTCGGCGGCCCATGGATCCTACGTGACGTAGAAGGCCCATGGATCATGCAAGACGTAGAAGGCCCATGGACACTGTGAGACGTAGAAGGCCCATGGATCCTACGAGACATAGAAGGCCCATGGATCCTACGAGACGTAGAAGGCCCATGGATCCTACGAGACGTAGAAGGCCCATGGTCGGGCGAGTTGGCCCCCATTTGAACGATATAGCATATTCAAAGAATTATCCTACTCAATACTATCACCTCTAAAAAGCATACACTATACAACAAAGAGATCAAGGCATAGAAAGGTAGAATAATCCTACACTATACAATAAAGAAATTACAGTCGATTATACCCACTGGGCATTATGGTACGACACAAGTGATAATAAAGCATACACAAATAGCAAATTACATATACTGGGCAAATACGGCTCATACATCATGGACGCGCATCAACTTAACTCCATTTGAACTATAATCTCTTCAGAAAATAGGATTGGCCGGATTCATATAGCACAAATTTCAGTCTGCAAAATCTCCAATTCCTTCATGGTTACCTCGGTGTCTTGTTTCATTTTTTTGACTCCTGCATCTAATACCTGCATGTCCAATCTCAACTTGTTGATTATACATTGACAATCATGTACACGTTGTCTTGCCACCTCTAGTTGATGCTCGAGAACATCAGCACATTCCAATTCCAATCCATAATCATTCGGTAACGGCCATGCCGCACTGCTCGGAGATTTTTTTGTTGATGTCACTTCATCCTGAAATGTTTCTGTAAGTACACATGACTAGGGCAAAAATATAGTTACAATAGTGAAGCAAACAAGACACTATTTTGTACTACATGGCAAAATAGGACTAACAATAATGTTACACGTCACTTTCACACAAAAAATGTTACATGTCATGAAGCATAAGCAGGTGATATTTTAAAAATTATAAAAAAGATAGTCTGTGCAGCCTGCATACAGGACTAACCAGAGGAGCATGATGTTGGGGCCCAATCGAAAACACACACAAGTTACAAATTTAGACAACATGTTGCGTATAAGTAAGCAAGCAGTTGGCCATTTTGTACCTCAATTAAAGTCTTAGGGAGCATAATGAACATCAGAGGGTTTCATACAAACATACTACAGCAGGCAAAACTATGCAATCATTAGCATAGTATAAACTAGATTGTGAGCCTCATGCAACAATAGTTGGTTAATAGACTTCAAAGCTTCAGGCACACTTCGGCAGAGTAATTAAATGGTAAGGCCTTTAATTATGTCAACTAATAGTGATACAAGTACCGAACATCAGACATAATTATTTGGGCATCTTATTAAGTGAGGACAAATAAAGCAATTGAAAAGAGAAAATTAACTATTCCTGAAACAAACAAGGAATTGAACTGTTGAGTTGCATACAGTGACTTACCTTAGCAGGTTGAAGAGGCTCCGCGTAGCTCCTACTTCTCTTGCAAGGCTCCTTCCTAACATCTTGTACTTGGAAATCCTCAATCTTATCTTTATTGCACCCCCTCTGCAAGGTGACACAAACTAGTTACTCGTCTCCTTGGAAGATAAATATGCATACTTTCCAGTCTGTGAACACAAAAGGATGAGATTATAACAAAACAACACCACATAATGAAACATGGCGCATCTCTTGCACTTGCACACAATGAAATGAGCATTTACTATGTCTGCACTATGTAAAAACTAGGCATACCTTCGAACTGGATCTCCAGGTACTCTTGGAGAGCCTACTGTAGTGTACAGTCAAACCTTTATTCACCTATGAGTTAGACAAGGGCCCACTACAGTAGTCCTTAGTGTTTAAATCATTGACAAGCTCTGTTAGAGTGTTAGGTCAAGAACAGCAAGTAATCAAAGCAAACAGTCCTAGTATGGCTGGCTGATGCAAACAAGCAATTGAACAGATGTGTGAGCAAATCTTACATATCAAGAAAAGAAGCAAAGAAGGAGGCTTAAAGACCATCACTTGACTGACCAGATTTAAGGGGCGTTTAAACATCATGTGCAACGTATGAACTAACATAAACATTGCATATTCCAGATTCTACAATGGAATGCACATGTATTAGGTTATTCCATGTATGATGATGCCTAAATGTACAGATAGCAGGCAGGAGTGATTCATCATTCCACACACAATTGAATTGCAGGTTAAGGGCCAGTTCGATTCCGCCTTTTCAGGGTATATTGTCAAAATAAGCCATAAAAGATGTAAAGAAGTCATTTTTGAGTTATGGGCTTGGGCTTAACTAATTTCGCTTTGGAGGGGGGTGTTTCGGGTAGAACCTCACTAAAAATTGAAGGGAAGGGGAATGATGAGTTGCTACAAGCTGCTCCTGCTGCTGCTATATGATGAATTGCTATGAGCTGCACCTGCTGCTGCTATATGATGAATTGCTATGAGCTGCTGCGGGTATATGATGAATTGCAGACTGCTGCTACTGTATGATGAGTTGCTATGAGCTGCTGCTGCTGCTATATGATGAGTTGCTACAAGCTGCTCCTGCTGCTTCTATATGATGAATTGCTATGAGCTGCTCCTGCTGTTGCTATATGATGAATTGCTATGAGCTGCTACTGGTATATGATGAATTGCAGACTGCTGCTGCTGTATGATGAGTTGCTATGAGCTGTTGCTGCTGCTATATGATGCTTTCAGGTGGTGCTGCTATATGATAATAACCAGCCACTTGGACCATCGAATTTCAACAAATAATTGTTCTTCATTTAAATGTGGGTCATGCATTCTTCGTTAAATTAGGCAATGGGATCTCTATGGAAAACATTGACCAAACTAGATTGTGCCAAGTAGATGGTATCTTTGTAATTGCATTTTGAGCAAATAGTGATGGTCTGTTTTCCTATCATATTAATTACTGCACTGGGTTCAATTTGTGATGTTTGCAAGTCAAATTAATTTCCATATGTGCAGCAAAATGAAAAATATATATAATGCAATCTAGACTTTCCACTGATCATACCAAAGATAAGCTGAAAATGCAATGAAAAGAACTGGTTGGCGTATTACATGGAGCTTATATTCACAGGTGCTTATTTTCTTAGGATAACTCGTAATAACTGTCCCTGAGAAACTTGGCTAATAGAACTGGCATATGCTACCTCTTGAGCACTGCATTGGATTTCCCCGAAGAGGAGAGGATGATGCAGTAAAGTAGCGTAAGTATTTCCCTCGGTTTTTGAGAACCAAGGTATCAATCCAGTAGGAGACCACGCACAAGTCCCTCGTACCTACACAAAACGATAGCAACTCGCAACCAATGCTCAGGGGTTGTCAATCCCTTCACGGTCACTTACGAGAGTGAGATCTGATAGAGATAATATTTTTGGTATTTTTGATAGATAGATGCAAAGTAAAAACAAAGCAAGTAAATAAAGTAATGGAGATTGATATGATAAGAATAGACCCGGGGGCCATAGGTTTCACTAGTGGCTTCTCTCAAGAGCATAAGTATTTTACGGTGGGTGAACAAATTACTGTTGAGTAATTGATAGAAAAGCGAATAATTATGAGATTATCTAGGTATGATAATGTATATAGGCATCATGTCCAAAACAACTAGATCGAAACGATTCTGCATCTACTACTATTACTCCACTCATCGACTGCTATCCAGCATGCATCTAGAGTATTAAGTAAAACAGAGTAACGCTTTAAGCAAGATGACATGATGTAGAGGGATAAATTCATGCAATATGATAAAAAAAACATCTTGTTATCCTCGATGGCAACAATACAATACATGCCTTGCAACTCTTTCTGTCACTGAGTAAGGACACCGCACGATTGAACCCAAAGCTAAACACTTCTCCCATTGCAAGAACTACCAATCTAGTTGGCCAAACCGAAAAATAATAATTCGAAGAGACTTGTAAAGATAACTCAATCATACACAAAAGAATTCAGAGAAGAATCAAATATTGTTCATAGATAAGCTAGATCATAAACCCACAATTCATCGGTCTCAACAAACACACCGCAAAAAGAAGATTACATCGAATATATCTCCACAAGAGAGGGGGAGAACATTGTATTGAGATCCAAAAAGAGAGAAGAAGCCATCTAGCTAATAACTATGGACCCGAAGGTCTGAAGTAAACCACTCACACTTCATCGGAGAGGCTATGGTGTGGATGTAGAAGCCCTCCGTGGTAGATACCCTCTCCGGCGGAGCTCCGGTACAGGCCCCAAGATGGGATCTCGCGGATACAGAAGGTTGCGGCGGTGGAATTAGGTTTTTGGCTCTGTATCTGATCTGACGGGGGTACGTAGGTATATATTGGAGGAAGGAGTACATGGGTGGAGCTCCGAGGGGCCCACGAGGTAGGGGGCGCGCCCAGGGGGCGCGCCCTCCACCCTCGTGGCCTCCTCAAAAACTTCTTGGAGTAGGGTCCAAGTCTCCTGGATCACGTTCAGTTGGAAAATCACGTCCCTGAAGGTTTTATTCTGTTTGGACTCCGTTTGATATTCTGTTTCTTCGAAATACTGAAATAGGCAAAAAAAAGCAATTCTAGGCTGGGCCTCCAGTTAATAGGTTAGTCCCAAAAATAATATGAAAGTGGAAAAAAAAGCCCAATATAGTCCAAAACAGTAGACAAAGTAGCATGGAGTAATCAAAAATTATAGATACGTTGGAGACGTATCAAGCATCCCCAAGCTTAATTCCTGCTCGTCCTCGAGTAGGTAAATTATAAAAAAGTATTTTTGATGCGGAGTGATACTTTGGCATAATTTCAATGTAAATCTTCTTAATTGTGACATGAATATTCAGATCCGAAAGATTCAAGACAAAATTTCATATTAACATAAAAGTAATAATACTTCAAGCATACAAATTAAAGCAATCATGTCTTCTCAAAATAGCATGGTTAAAGAAAGTTATCCCTACAAAATCATATAGTCTGGCTATGCTCTATCTTCATCACACAAAGTATTTAATCATGCACAACCCCGATGACGAGCCAAGCAATTGTTTCATACTTTAGTAATCTCAAAACTTTTTCAACTTTCACGCAATACATGAGCGTGAGCCATGGACATAGAACTATAGGTGGAATAGAATGGTGGTTGTGGAGAAGACAAAAAGGAGAAGATAGTCTCACATCAACTAGGAGTATCAACTGGCTATGGAGATGCCCATCAATAGATATCAATGTGAGTGAGTAGGGATTGCCATGCAACGGATGCACTAGAGCTATAAGTATATGAAAGCTCAACAAAAGAAACTAAGTGGGTGTGCATCCAACTTGCTTGCTCAAGAAGACCTAGGGCACTCTTGAGGAAGCCCATCATTGGAATATACAAGCCAAGTTCTATAATGAAAAATTCCCACTAGTATACGAAAGTGAGAACATATGAGACTCTCTATCATGAAGATCATGGTGCATATTTTGAAGCACAAGTGTGGAAAAAGGATAGTAGCATTGTCCCATCTCTCTTTTCTCTCATTTTTTTCTTTTCTTTTTTTCTTTTGGTGGGCTTCTTTGGCCTCTCTTTTTTTATAAAGTCTGGAGTCTCATCCCGACTTATGGGGGAATCATAGTCTCCATAATTCTTTCCTCACTGGCACAATGCTCTAATAATGATGATCATCACACTCTTATTTTTCTTACAACTCAACAATTACAACTCGATACTTAGAACAAAATATGACTCTATATGAATGCCTCCGGCGGTATACCGGGATATGCAATGAATCAAGAGCGACATGTATGAAAATTATGAAGATGGCCTTGCCACAAATACAATGTCAACTGCATGTTCATGCAAAGAGCAATATGACAAAAGTAATGTGTGTCATATGAACGGAATGGTGGAGAGTTGCATGGCAATATATCTCGGAATGGCTATGGAAATGCCATAATAGGTAGGTATGGTGGCTGTTTTTAGGAAGGTATATGGTGGGTGTATGATACCGGCGAAAAGTGCGCGGTATTAGAGAGCTAGCAATGGCGGAAAGGTGAGAGTGCGTATAATCCATAGACTCAACATTAATCAAAAGAACTCATGCACTTATTGCAAAAATTTAGAAGTCATCAAAAACCAAAGCACTAAACGCATACTCTTAGGGGGATAGATTGGTAGGAAAAGACCATCGCTCGTCCCCGACTGCCACTCATAAGGAAGACAATCAATAAATAAAATTGTGCTCCGACTTCATCACAAGCGGTTCACGATACGTGCATGCTACGGGAATCACAAACTTCAACGCAAGAATTCTTTAAATCATAATTACCCCTACTAGCATTGCTTTAATATTATCACCTCCATATCTCAAAACAATTATCAAGCATCAAACTTATCTTAGTATTCAACGCACTCAAAAGAAAGTTTCACAAATCTTGAATACCAAGTATATTAACTTTAAGCAAATTACCATGCTATTAACAACTCCCAAAATAATCTAAGTGAAGCATGAGAGATCAATAATTTCTTTAAAACAAATCCACCACTGTGCTCACTAGAGCAAAAATTATTACGCTCAAAAGATATAAGTGAAGCACTATGAGCAAAACTATCAAGCTCAAAAGATATAAGTGAACCACATAGAGTATTCTAGCAAATTCCAAATCATGTATGGCTCTCTCAAAAGGTGTGTACAGCAAGGATGATTGTGGCAAACTAACAAGCAAAGACACAAATAATAAAGACGCTTCAAGCAAAAACACATATCATGTAGTGAATAAAAATATAGCTCCAAGTAAATTACCGATGGAAGTAGACGAAAGAGGGGATGCCTTCCGGGGCATCCCCAAGATTTGAATTTTTGGTGTCCTTGGATTATCTTGGGGGTGCCATGGGCATCCCCAAGCTTAGGCTCTTGCCACTCTTTGTTCCATAATCCATCAAAAGAATTCACCCAAAACTTGAAAACTTCACAACACAAAACTCAATAGAAATCTCGTGAGCTCCGTTAGTGAAAGAAAACAAAAGACTACTTCAAGGTACTGTAATGAACTCATTATTTATTTATATTGGTGTTAAACCTACTGTATTCCAACTTCCTTATGGTTTATAAACTAATTTAGTAGCCATAGATTCATCAAAATAAGCAAACAACACACGAAAAACAGAATCTGTCAAAAACAGAACAGTCTGTAGAAATCTGTAACTAACGCAAACTTATGGAAATCTAAAAATTCTACCAAAATAGTACGTACTGGAAAATTTGTTTATTGATCAGCAGCAAAAAGAATAAATGCAAAAGCACGTTCCTGTGATTTATTGAATTTTTTCTCGTGAGTGCAAAGTTTCTGTTTTTCAGCAGAATCAAATCAACTATCATCATAGCTTATCCTATAGGTTCTACTTGGCACAAACACTACTTAAAACACAAAACCACATCTAAAAAGAAAGTAGAAACAAAATTTAGCACCAAACAGGAATAAAAACAAAGAACACAAAATAAAATTGGGTTGCCTCCCAACAAGCGCTATCGTTTAACGCCCCTAGCTAGGCATAAAAGCGAAGATAGATCTAGGTTTTTCCATCTTTGGTAGGCAATCCATAGGTGGCTCTCATGATAGATTCATATGGTAGTTTTATTTTCTTTCTAGGGAAGTGTTACATACCCTTTCTCAAGGGAAATTGGAATCTAATATTCCTTTCCTTCATGTCAATAATCACACCAATCGTTCTAAGGAAAGGTCTACCAAGAATAATAGGACATGAAGGATTGCAATCTATATCAAGAACGATAAAATCTACGGGCACATAATTCCTATTGGCAACAATAAGAACATCATTAATTCTTCCCATGGGCTTTTTAATAGTGGAATCCGCAAGATGCAAGTTTAGAGAGCAATCTTCAAAGTGACGGAAATCTAGCAAATCACACAAAGTTTTGGGAATAGTGGAGACACTAGCACCCAAATCACACAAAGCATGAAACTCATAATCTTTAATTTTAATTTTGATAGTAGGTTCCCACTCATCATAGAGTTTTTTAGGGATAGAAACTTTCAACTCAAGTTTTTCTTCATAAGATTGCATCAAGGCATCAACAATGTGTTAGGTAAAGGCCTTATTTTGACTATAAGCATGAGGAGAATCTAGCACGGATTGCAACAAGGAAATACAACCAATCAAAGAGAAATTTTCATAATTAAATTCCTTGAGATCCAAAATAGTGGGTTTAATAACATCAAGATTTTTATTTCTTTCAATCCCACTTTCATCAATTTCATCATCAAGATCTAGATACTCAGAATTCTTAGGACGCCTTCTAGGTAAAGGAAGATCATATTCAGTTTAATCAAGATTCATATTGCAAAACAAGGATTTAATAGGGGACACATCAATAACTTTTAGATCTTCATCTTGATTTTCATAGGAATCGGAAGAACACGCTTTAATAAAGGCATCTTTGGAAGCACGCATCCTAGCAGTTCTTTCCTTGCACTCATCAATGGAAATTCTCATAGCTTTGAGAGACTCATTGATATCATGCTTAGGAGGAATAGATCTAAGATTTAAAGAATCAATTTCAAAAGAAATTATATCCACGTTCCTAGCCAAATCATCAACCTTAAGCAATTTTTCTTAAAGCAAAATACTAAAATTCTTTTGTGAATTCATAAACTCTTTAACACTACTCTCAAATTCAGATGGAATCTTATTAAAATTTCCATAAGAGTTGTTTTACGAATTTCCATAGTTATTAGAAGGATTACTAGGATAAGGCCTAGGATTAAAATTCCCTCTATACGTGTTATTTCCAAAACTATTCCTTCCAAAAAAAATCACATCCATAGATTCATTACTATTGTCAATCAAAGTAGATAAAGGCATATCATTGGGATCAAGAGAAGTATTTTTAGTAGCAAACATCTTCATAAGTTCATCCATCTTTTCACTCAAAACATTGATTTCTTCTATAGCATGCACCTTTTTACTAGAAGTTCTTTTGGTATGCCATTGAGAATAATTAGCCATAATATTGTCAAGCAATTTTGTAGCATCTCCTAACGTAATTTCCATAAACGTGCCTCCCGCGGCCGAATCTAAAAGATTTCTAGAAGCAAAATTGAATCCGGCATAAAAATTTTGTATGATCATCCATAAATTCAAACCATGAGTAGGGCAATTGCGAAGCATTAATTTCATTCTTTCCCAAGATTGGGAAAAATTCTCATGATCAAGTTGTTTAAAATTCATGATATTGTTCCTAAGAGTGATAATCTTAGCGGGAGGAAAATACTTAGAGATAAAAGCATCTTTGCACTTGTTCCAAGAATCAATACTATTTTTAGGCAAAGATGAAAACCAAATTTTAGCACAATCTCTAAGTGAAAATAGAAATAACTTCAATTTGACAATATTGTTATCCATATCTTTCTTATTTTGCATATCACACAAATCAACAAAATTGTTTAGATGAGTAGCGGCATCTTCACTAGGAAGGCCGGCGAATTGATCTTTCATAACAAGATTCAGCAAAGCGGTATTGATTTCACAAGACTCATCATTATTAAGAGGAGCAATTGGAGCACTAAGGAAATCATTATTATTGGTATTCGAGAAATCACACAATTTGGTATTATCTTGCGCCATGGCAACAAGTAATCCAACACCCAAGCAAAGGCAAACGAGAAAAGGGCAAAAGAGAAAGAGAAGAGGAGATTGGGAAAGAGAGGGCAAATAAAACGGCAAGGGTGAAGTGGGGGGGAGGAAAACGAGAGGCAAATAATGTAATGCGAGAGATAGGGATTGTGATGGGTACTTGGTATAGTTGACTTGCTTGCGTGAGCCTCCCCGGCAACGGCGCCAGAAATTCTTCTTGCTACCTCTTGAGCACTGCATTGGATTTCCCCGAAGAGGAGAGGATGATGCAGTAAAGTAGCGTAAGTATTTCCCTCAGTTTCTGAGAACCAAGGTATCAATCCAGTAGGAGACCACGCACAAGTCCCTCGTACCTACACAAAATGATAGCAACTCACAACCAACGCTCAGGGGTTGTCAATCCCTTCACGGTCACTTACGAGAGTGAGATCTGATAGAAATAATATTTTTGGTATTTTTGATAGATATATGCAAAGTAAAAAGTAAAATACAAAGTAAAAACAAAGCAAGTAAATAAAGTAATGGAGATTGATATGATAAGAATAGACCCGGGGGCCATAGGTTTCACTAGTGGCTTCTCTCAAGAGCATAAGTATTTTACGGTGGGTGAACAAATTACTGTTGAGTAATTGATAGAAAAGAGAAATTATGAGATTATCTAGGTATGATCATGTATATAGGCATCACGTCCAAAACAAGTAGATCGAAACGATTCTGTATCTACTACTATTACTCCACTCATCGACCGCTATCCAGCATGCATCTAGAGTATTAAGTAAAACAGAGTAACACTTTAAGCAAGATGACATGATGTAGAGGGATAAATTCATGCAATATGATAAAAACCCATCTTGTTATCGTCGATGGCAACAATACAATACGTGCCTTGCAACTCTTTATGTCACTGAGTAAGGACACCGCAAGATTGAACCCAAAGCTAAACACTTCTCCCATTGCAAGAACTACCAATCTAGTTGGCCAAACCAAAAAATAATAATTCGAAGAGACTTGTAAAGATAACTCAATCATACATAAAATAATTTAGAGAAGAATCAAATATTGTTCATAGATAAGCTAGATCATAAACCCACAATTCATCGGTCTCAACAAACACACCGCAAAAAGAAGATTACATCGAATAGATCTCCACAAGAGAGGGGGAGAACATTGTATTGAGATCCAAAAAGAGAGAAGAAGCCATCTAGCTAATAACTGGACCCGAAGGTCTGAAGTAAACTACTCACACTTCATCGGAGAGGCTATGGTGTTGATGTAGAAGCCCTCCGTGGTAGATGCCCTCTCCAGCGGAGCTCCAGAACAGGCCCCAATATGGGATCTCACGGATACAGAAGGTTGCGGCGGTGGAATCAGGTTTTTGGCTCCGTCTCTGATCTGACGGGGGTACGTAGGTATATATAGGAGGAAGGAGTACGTCGGTGGAGCTCCGAGGGGCCCACGAGGTAGGGAGCGCGCCCTCCACCCTCGTGGCCTCCTTGGAAACTTCTTGGAGTAGGGTCCAAGTCTCCTGGATCACATTCAGTTGGAAAATCACGTCCCCGAAGGTTTTATTCCGTTTGGACTCCGTTTGATATTCTGTTTCTTCAAAATACTGAAATAGGCAAAAAAACAGCAATTCTGAGCTGGGCCTCCGGTTAATAGGTTAGTCCGAAAAATAATATGAAAGTGGAAAATAAAGCCCAATATAGTCCAAAACAGTAGACAAAGTAGCATGGAGTAATCAAAAATTATAGATACGTTGGAGACGTATCAGCATACAAATAACATGTCACGATGATTGCAATGGAGGATTGACGTACCATAGCACACTATATAGGCTCACCGCTGCCTCTCCTTTTTTGCGGTGTTCCATGAAATTGCCACATACATCTTGTACTTTTTCATTGTGTAACCCTATCTGCAAGTTGACACGGCTAATTTCATACATCTCTACATGATACTACATTGCATATCCCTTGCGCATATTTAAACCACCAATTAACGATTGTGTGTGTACCATAAACTAGCCATGACTCTGTATGCTGGACTGGCAGACACTCTAAGGGAGCCTAGTGTACTGCACTGGAATTCCTACATGCCTCCTACGATTTTGTGTGATGTACTGCCCCTGTTCCTAAATATATGTCTTTGTAGAGATTCAAGTATGGACCACATACAGATGTATATAGATGCATTTTCGAGTGTAGATTCACTCATTTTGCTCCGTATGTAGCCTATAGTGGAATCTCTAGAAAGACTTATATTTAGGAATGGAGGTACGAGGTAGTATCATGTATGACATCAACATATCTAATTTAGCAGCCAGTAGTAGAAATCATTGTCTGCACAAAGGCATTACTGGTCGAAAATCCTAGCAAAGCACGCTGGTAGGCACAAAACAATACAAGAGAGAGAGACGCGCTTAAAAGATCATAGCAATGCCTCAGTCCAGGATCTTGGTTGGCCAAGCTGTTAGATCCAGAAGAAACATCGTCCTTGTAGTTTTTGCTAGCTGCATAACAGGTAACAGCGACCGGTTAGTATATTTGAAGTACATCAGGCAGGTGATGTTGGACGGGTTTAAAGGTGACAAGTACCTAGGCCGTGGCGGGTGCTTGGCATCTCTCCAGACGGTGGGAATCAGGTTAGAAACGTCGAGGGTGATGACGCTGCGCTGGCTGTTAGGGTCCGGTAAGGAGATCTAGAACCGTCGAGTAGGGTGTTTGTGGAGCGGCTCCGGTAGGGTGGACTACGGTGTGGGCGAATCGGATCTGTGGTCGTGGACGAGGGCGTAGGTGAAGCTGCTCCGGTGGTTGGGTTAAGGATGGTGTCGACGACGCGGATCTGCGGCCGTGGATGGCGCGTCAGAAGCTGCTTCGGTGGTTGGGTTAAGGATGGTGTCGACGATGCGGATCTGCGGCCGTGGATGGGGCGTCAGAAGCTGCTCCGGTGGTTGGGTTAAGGGTGGTGTCGACGACGCGGATCTGCGGCCGTGGACGGGGCGTTAGAAGCTGCTCCGGTAGGTTGGATGAGGGTGCGAGGAAGCGGATCTGAGGCCGTGGACTTGTGAGTTGGCAAAGCGGCCCCGGTAAGGTTGAGAATGGTATAGGCGAAGCTACTCCGGTAGGATTGACGTTGGTGTTGGCGAAGCGGCTCCGGTAGGGTTGAGGAAGGTGTCGGCGAAGCGCCTCCGGTAGGGTTGAGGAAGGTGTCGGCGAAGAGGATCAGAGGCCGTCGACGGGGGCGTTGGTGGGGCGGCTTCGGGGGGTGTGGATGAAGCGTCTCCGGTGGGGAGTACGAATGAGCTGCTGCAGATGCGCGGCGGTTGACGAGAGTACCGGCGAAGCAGATCCGGCGCCGTGGACAAGGCCGGCACTGAATGGGCTGTGGTATAGTGGTGGATGAGCAGTCTACTTGTTTCTAGGGGAGGTGGGAGGGGTAGATGCGGCCGCAGAAGCAGATCCAGCGAGGTGGACGCCGCTGGCAGTGAATGTGCTATGGTACGTCGGTGGATGAGCAGTCTAGGGTTTCGAGAGGGGAGGGGAGAAAGGGCGATTAAGTATGGACGGCGTGATGTAAGATGCTCTGGTGCTGTGGAGTTAGTCGTTTTTGCGGGAGGAGGGGAGAGGAAATGGGGGTGGCGTGTAGTGGGGGGAACCGGAAGTTACCAAAGCAGCCCCGACCTATCATGTAGATGAGGGCGGTATTGTAACTGTTGGTCTCCGTGCACCAAGGACAAAAGGGGGATTTCGCATGCTAAAGACTAAGGTGGCGAAAATTTTAGAAGGAGGCGGGAGATTTTGCCGCCCGCGGGATCGTTCGTATCCAGTTTCAACTAATTTTGGACCGTGCTAGTGGGAAGGTCATGCTAGACTGTGTACACGGGGCACGCGTCAGCAGTTAATAACTGGTGTGAAGTCCACCCCAGAAAAAAAGACAATAACTCGGGATGATGCGCCGATAACTTGGACGTTCACACGGGCGCGGCCAATCGTACGGGTGTAGTGGCGCGTTCACAAAAAAAGGGATCAAACGCTTAGCCTATGTATTTCTCGTGTAAATAGATAATTTAGTGCCATTGGTTATTTACTTTAAACATAATGCATTGATGTGTTAGTGTAGAGGAGCACAAAAAGAAATGGATATTGTAGTTAGCTACTTAAAAGTGTTACCTCATATGATTACAGAGCCTCCATTTCATAAATTGTGTAACCGTTGAATCCATATATGAATATTACATATATATTACTTCAAAATAGAAACTTAAATCATCCAAGACTAATGAATTTGAATGCAAGAGTAACAATGGTGCATGTGCATGATAGCTACATTGGTTGTTTGAAGAAACATCACTGTAACTTTGGCATACACAACTGAAAAAGGTTTATTTAAATAGAAAAATATGTGATATGTGAGTGTCCAATCTTTATAGCGTTGAATCGATATTGTACCTTTGGCCACGATACGAAGTAGATATTGACTTATGTTCAAGCGATGCACGTCCACGGTCGCTAGATAGTGATACATGAATGAATTGTGCAATCTCTCTCACACGCATACATATCTCATTTCCCTGTGGGCATCGGAATCACGCATGCGCACTTAGTGTATTTCTCTCCCTCCGTCAGGGTTAAATTCGTCTTTCTACCCCGTCCTACAAGTCTCTCACACAGAAACACACACACTCTCTATGTCTAACATGCCCACCCCTTTAATTCCGCCCACCCACAACCACTAATGTCTCAAAGTATAATAATGTCTCTCACACATATGCTATCTACCTATCCCTTAATATAGCTAGATATGTGTCACACAAACTCCTTCTCCCTACTAGCAAGATGCCCATGTGTGTTGCACGGAACATCAAGATGCATTTGTATGTGAAGTTTATCTTGTGGGGGAAAAGGATGAATGAGGGAATGCCTTATTTGCAAATGCGGAGAGGGGTGTGGGTATCTTTTTGCAAAATTGCCATATTTTCCTTCATGTCCGTCGGATATAAATCGGATGGCCTATATTGCAGGATGGCAGGAACACCATCATCACTAACTCTGTTTTTTATAAGAGTAGAGATATGTGAGTGTCACTGCCCCCTCCCCCCCCCCACACACACACTTCCCAACACCGAAGGAGTAGGGTGACACCTCGATCTTGATACTAATCTATCGACTGGCTTCTCTCTCAAACATACACACACACACACACACTACCCGGAACCGAAGGAGTAGGGTGACACCTCGATCTTGATACTAATCTATCGACTGGATTCTCTCTCAAACATACACACACAGACACACACTACCCGGCACTGAAGGAGTAGGGTGGCACATCGATCTTGATAATAATCTATCGACTCCTCTTTCAAACACACACACACACACACTCGCTAGTTGTGCCTCTATGCCTACCGCGCACACTCTCGATACGTCTTACTCTCCCTCCCCCCCAGCAATGACAACAGAAGGGTGACAACTCGATCTGATCATAATCTGTCAATTGGTTTCTCTCTCAAACATTGTGTCCCTCGCTCGGTAGCCCCCTCGATATGTAGACTTCTCGCGCGAGCACAACTGTAGTCACGATGACGCTGAACCCAGTGTGCCTTGTTTTTACCGGTCTCATGTGATAGTTTTCACCCTATTTTTTGTTAATTAACAAGGCAACCTTTTCTTTGTTACTACCCCCTCCGTTCCAAAATAGATGACTCAACTTTGTACTAACTTTAGTATAAAGTTGGGTCATCTATTTTGGAATGGAGGGAGTACTAGTGAATCTGAAATCATTCGGGGCAGACATAAAACATATCACTTCAACCCAATTATCGCAGCAACTACTTTAAAAGAAATTAGCTAGCTGCCCGTGCGTTGCACGGAACATCAAGATGCATTTGTATGAGTAGTTTATCTTGTGAGAGAAAAGGCTGGACGAGGGAAGGCCTTATTTGCGAACATGGAGAGACGTGTGGGTATATTTTTACAAAATTGCCATAGTTTCTTTCCTATCCGTTAGATATAAATCCGACGACCTATATTGCAGGATGGCACGCAAACCATCATCACCAACTCTGTTTTCTACTCCTCCCTCCGAAAATACTTGTCATCAAAATGGATAAAAATAGATGTATCTAAAACTAAAATACGTCTAGATACATTTCCTTTTATCCATTTTGATGACAAATATTTCCGGACGGAGGGAGTATTTGTCTTTTTAGAGATTTCAACAAGTGACTATGACCGGACCTTACCAACATACTCAAAAAAGTAGTCCATAATTTTGATGTTACCCTCTTTTCTTGGCGGTGCAGTGCCATATGGATACCTCATAAATAAATCAAGGACAAATCTGACCCCTTCCTGAAAAGACATACATAGAAAAATGAGTGAATCTACACTCTAAAATATGTCTACATACACATCCGTATGTGGTAGTCTATTTGAAAATCTGAAAAAGACAAATATTTAGGAACGAATGGAGTATATATAAGAGTAGACATGGAGATATATCTCCAGCATGGTCTACAACAAAAATGTGCTGGGCTGGTTAGCACCGGATGCTCGCAACGCGATGACATGATTCGAATTCTATCTTTTAACTTTAGATTTGTATATTATATATTACTCTACTTATTTACTCCCTCCGTTCCTAAATATTTGTCTTTCTAAAAAATTCAACAAGTGACTACATACAGAACAAAATGAGTGAATCTACACTCTAAAATATGTTTATATACATCTGTATGTAGTAGTCCATTTGAAATCTCTAAAAAGACAAATATTTAGGAACGGAGGGAGTAATATATACTTCTTTTGCTACTGTACTGACAGTGGAACCCACAGAGTACTTAGAATATTAAGGATGGACTTGTTTCTTTTTAACTTTCTGTACGAAGCTATAGCCACCCTGCAAGTCACGTGTACACTATACATGGAATTAACTTTTTATAGAGGGACAATCATACAGGCAATTAACTCAAATGGATTGGATGTCACTCTATTATTTCCAGCATAAAGAGCATCTCCAACGGCAGCCGGCAAATTTCCTCCCACTTCCTTCCACGGAGGATGACATCAAACGCCAGCGGCATACATTTTTACAACTCTAACCAACCAGATGAAATTCGTGCAAACACGGACTGATTTCATATAAGCATGAAGGATTTCATATAAAAAAGCCGGATCTTCATATAAACATGATGGATTTCCTTACATTTACATGAACTAAGAGGTGCCAATCGGGCTCTCTTGTATAATTGATACTCCCTCCGTCCGGAAATACTTGTCCTAGAAATGGATATATCTAGAATTATTTTAGTTCTAAATGGCTGCCCGCGGATCCCTTTGTCTTCCTCATGTCTGTCGGACACTTGCGGGGTCGACGAAGGTCCTCGGAAGAGACGAAGCAGCAAAGAAACCACTTGAATCCGCGGTCGTCGCCTCGTGGGTGGCCTTCATGGGTCCCAAGTGGTGGCGGCCTCCCATGTTCTACTTCTCCTCGATGATGGCGGCGGATAGGGAGAAGCTGGCCACCGACTGGTCGCTCTCCACGCACCCGGCTTCTGTCTCTGCCTGCATGGCGCTGCCGCAGGCATGGGAGGCGTGCCCACAGACACGGGAGGCGCGGCCACCGCAGACACTGGTGGCGCGGTACGACGCGGCAGCGACGGTGCCCGTACCGGCTTGCTCGCTGTCATGCCGGCGTGGAGCAACTCGCCACTCCTCATCAAGTTGAACCGGAGCGGCGAGTTGCTGAACCACGTGCCTGCTTCGGGCGGCAACTGGCTCCGTCGGGCCAAGCGAGGTTGGTGAAGCACTGAGCGGCCTCGCCCGTATCCGGAGGGCTCGGCGGGCCACCCAGCCGGGTAATATGCCGGAGAACGGCTCATCGGAAGCCATCGGAAGGGTGGAGAAAATGGTGAAGGAGGAGATGGGGGAGCGGCGGAGGGGTGCGATTCTTGCCCGCTGTCTGTCTAGCCTCGTATAAATAGAGGGCGGATGGTAGGAGCTTGGCCGGCGTCTGGCCTCATTTAAACTGAGGGCGGACGGGAGGAGCTCGGCCGGTGTTGCGTTTAATTCTGGCCCGCTCATGAACGGACATGTGGTCGGAGTAGGATTCTCGATTTGCATGCGGGTTTAATGGAGGGGTTTAATGGAGGTGCCGAGCATGCAGCGGGCGGCGCAGTACTATTCGATTTGACAACATTAATGAGCCGTCAAATCACAAACACCCTCGCCTCTCATGAAACCGACCGAGCTAGACTGCCCCGCCCTCTGGCCTTTTAAAAAATGTATATACTCCACTTTGTACAGTAGTAGTGTCGATGGATTGCGCCATGGAGCAAAACTTGAAATTAAAAAAAAGGTGCTACATATAGAGAGCGCTCCTGAACTATGTGTCATACATGGCAATAAATAAAGTACTACATGATACTTATATGATACATGGCGCAGGAGTACTAAGTATTATTAATACAGTTTTGCTAGAACTCATCTAGATGAGATATAATTTGGTCTCATTCATCTTTTATAGCCATTGGATGTGATGCTATAAGATGCGTGTGTGCTGACGTGGGTTGTATTTGTTCTTGTGCAACGAACTGACCACTGCATGTCATGTTTGATAGTCTCAAGTCATTAAAAGCATACAAGCCCCACATCTCTTCTTGGTTGATTCCTCTATTTATGTCAAAAAATAAGAAACAATGTGAGAGTTAATGCACCACGCCTATGTGTTAGACTAGCCACAATGGTGAGTAACATACACTAGTAACATACACATATCCCTAGACTATGTTACTACCTTCATAGTAGTAACATAAGTGTGGTAACATGCAAAGCTTCATTTATTAGGTTATAGACTCATATTGTATTGGGACATGTGATGTTACAGTAACTAGCTAAGTTATTAGGCTAGTCGTAATGGCGAGTATCATATACTAGTATCATGCATATGATACTAGTGTATGATACTACATCCGTAGTGCATGGTATCATAAGTTAGTATCATAGCTAACTTCATTTATTGCCATGCATGACACATAGTAGCACACCATTTAATATAATACGGTATCATGATATGATATTCAACTCTCTCTTTCTTCATTCAATTCTATGCCACCTCTTCAAATTTGCCTAGTTGGCATGCATGATACTACCTATGATACTACTATTACGACCAACCTTATAACTATCTCTCTCCTCATTAACTCACTGCCACATAAGCAAATTTGCTGAGTTGGACTCGATGTTACTGCTGAAGTTACTCCCACGGTGGCTAGTCTTACTAGTATTTGGTTTTCGTAAGATGACTTATAATACTCACCTAGATGGAGGGAGTATTCGATTTGACAGCGGGCGGCGCAGTTCCTGATACGCCTTTAATGCAGACGAGGGAGGGAGTAGCGGTCCCCGATATGTTGAACGGCCAATGCATCCTCCTTCAGTTAATGCATGAGGGAAGTAATGGGAGGAGGTCCGGGAAAAGAGGCTGCACGATGTGAATGCAACACAGTTTTCCCTCATTGCCCTCATATAAAGGCGCCCCTCCTCCATACCAATGCACCTACCACATCGTACGCACATAAGCACTTGCCTAAGCACCTACACTAAGCACAAAAGAGCTTGCTCCAGACCCATGGCGCCAGATGGTCCACAACGCCGGCCTGCGGCCTAGCGCCGAGGATTGTCTCCAGACGGTGTTGGAGACCGGCTGGTGGATGGCCGCCGTCGACGCCAATTACGACTCTCAGTTGGACCAGATGATCATTGCCACCAGCAACAAGTTCACCGTCCTCAAGAAGCTCGCGGACGACATCGCCGTACTCCTCCAGCCCGTGCGCCCGGGCTCCTCATTTCCTGCCACCCTAATCGGCCTCCATGACCGGAACCTATTTCAAGCACTGGTGGCCCTGCGACTGCCCGCCGACGCCACGAAGAATGTCCACCTGGAGGTCGCGCTTGCCGCGAGGCACCTCGCCCTGCAAGAATTCGTTGACCTACACATCCACGTGTACGAGCAAATCATGTACATAGGTATCTACAAGGCCAGTGAGGACGCTATGCCATTGGCCTTCCTCAACCGACTGGAAGCCTTGATGCCTTTGTTATGAAGCACCTCGACCTCGCCACAAAATCCGCCGCTCCTTAGCCGCCGGACGGTGGCCCGGCGCACTAAGTTGAGGAGGAGGAGGTCGTACGTTCGTGGATCCATCTTTCTTCTTGCCTTCTGTAACCACCATTGCGATCGCATCATCGTGGCATTAATTCTTATTGTGCTGTTGCATTCTCGTTCCAGTCAATACCGACATGTGCGATCCCTTTGCTTAATTATATGCATCACTGTAACTAGTACTCCATCCGTCAATTTGTAAGTTGTGCTTACCTTTTCCATCAACTTCGTGCAACGCGCGGGCATCTTGCTAGAAACACTAGAATATGTCTATATAATCCGTATGTGGTAGTCCATTTGAAATCTCAAAAAAGACAAATATTTAGGTACGGAGGGAGTAATATATTAGGAGTATATCAAAACAATAGTGATTTGTTTAAAGTTTGTGAACAAATACTACTATTCTACTAGTTTGGATCCATCGCAACGCACGGGCACATTGCTAGTAAAAGGAAAATGCCTGCCACGTTCGCGTTGCACCCCCACACGCCCGGGAATCGAGAGTACAACACAGCCCGTACGGCACGACACATAGCTTAGGGAAGGCGTGTTGCCTGCCTAGCATTTTCACTTTCATGCGGGACCGCCCGTTGAGCAAACCGACACCCCGCCTGCCGCCGGGTTGGAGAACAGAAACAAGGGGAAGATCTAGCTGTAGCACGGAAGCCAAGAAATTTTGTGTCAGACGGGGCTTGTTGATAGAGTAGGAGCATTCCGTATTAGTACCACTCCTACCAAGTTCGTACTCCTAATACTATTATATTACTAGTACTACCACTATACAACTAGTAGATACGTGCACGGCACAACATCGTAGGAACAAAAAACGGGAAGATCTTGTTTTGGGTGATTTATCTTTTTTTTAATCAACGTAGTTTGGATCCATTGCAATGGACCGGCACATCTATATCTATACCCCCTATATAGTGTGTGAAAAACTTTGAAAGTTGGTCGTTGGATGAAGCCAATCCGACGGTACAAAGATGACAAATCCGAGCACTACTGGCCGTTGGATATCATCCACCAGATTCTGCCACATGTATAATCTAGAAGACTCCATGCTTGAACTTAATTCATGACTAAATTTGCCACAACTAAGCTCAGGCAAAGTTATTAATAAGTTCTTCAAAATGAGAGCCACAAGTTGGCAAGCCTAAGGGAATCTTGCCACATTTTTTGTGTGTATGTCATGTGGTGCTAGTGTGGCTTCCCTAAGGTGTGGCTTGAACCAAACACTCACCTAAGTTAATCAAACTTGCATAACCTTACATTCCACCAAAATTTGCCACAAGTTGGCAAGCCTAAGGGAATCTTGCCACATTTTGTGTGTGTATGTCATGTGGGGCCAGTGTGGCTTGCCTAAGGTGTGGCTTGAACCAAACACTCACCTAAGTTAATCAAACTTGCCTAACCTTACATTCCACCAAATTTTGCCACAAGTTGGCAAGCCTAAGGGCATCTTGCCACATTTTTTGTGTGTATGTCATGTGGGGCCAGTGTGGCTTGCCTAAGGTGTCGCTTGAACCAAACACTCACCTAAGTTAATCAAACTTGCCTAACCTTACATTCCACCAAATTTTGCCACATGTTAGAATCCAGAAAACTCCACATGTAGAAGCATAATGCACAAACCACCAGAATCTCATGCGTGCAATGCACGTGTACCTTCCTACTAGTACTAGTAGTAGTAAGAAACAAATTCCAGTTTTGGCATGAGCTCGTACTGTGGGAGCACCACAAGGCCTGCCGCAGGAGTTACATTTTCCTCTCTGGGCCCATGGGACCGAACTTCAGTGGCTTAGTGCCCGGCCTATGAGTCAATGACATGTGGGCCTTAAATGCGGCTGGACCACATGTCATTCTCATGGTGGTGGCGTGGTTCGCGACTCACTCGTTCGAGATGAACCGGCCGGTAGTGGCGTGGCCATGGCGAGGGTACCACAACTGGGCGTTGGGGCGTTACGAGGCGTAGATGGCCACACCGACGGGTACTACCTGTAGTACATAAGTACTCCAGCTGAGGATTGATGCCTGGGACGAAATGTGTCACAGCTGCTGGATGAAAATTCGATGGTGCGGGAGTAAGAATCGGAGCACATCAGCGGAGCAGGCAAACCGCATCCAATCGGGTGCGTCTGTGGTAGAGAGTTGATGGTCACCGTAGTTCAGCTGGCCCGCATGTCATGCACACAAAGGCAGAGGAGCGGTGGGGCCGAGAGGGATGAGGGGCACGAACAATCCTACCATTCTGTCGCTAACATGTGGGACCCATAAGTGTGGGTCTCACCTGTCAGCGAAGGAAAGGCAGGGCAAGGCAGTGATAGCCACGTCAGAGGATCCATGTCCACGTCGGGGGATGTCGTGCCGTGGGTTGGAGCGGCGTCGTGGGAATCGCGTGTGGGTGTGGAAATGGTAGAAACAAGAAACGTGATGGTCGACGTGGTTCAACTTCCATGGACAAGCTGTCGTGTCTGCTGACACATGTATATCAAAACTAGAGTGTTTATATTTCAAGCACGTGAACATGTATTATTCTACTAGTTTGGATCCATTGCAACGCACGGGCCAGCATATTAGTAGTAGTAGTGTCCATCTCTATCTCTAGAGGCCTTCCCTCGTTCATCCTTTTCTCTCACAAGATAAACTACTCATACAAATGCATCTTGATGTTCCGTGGAATGCACGAGGATGTTTCCTTGGGGGTCTCTCCAGCACGGCATGGCCGTAGTTGCAAGTTGACGCCCCTTGAGATGCCGACGTCGAGGGGCACTCGGATTTCCTTCGATGAGCAGGTAAGATGAGTTTGATCATGTAGTAAATGCATTCTAAAGACTACTTTCGTGTCCATTTCCTAATTCTCCACCTGCCCACTGTTTCACAGGCTAGGCTCGGTGCGAGTGGAGATTGGCTTGCATACGTACGGGAGGGTACCAACATCAATTTGCACAACATTTACAATGGTGACACTGTTCCCGTAGAACCTTTGTACAACATTGGGATCAGCCATGCAACGGGCCACCGCATGAATTGGTACGATGGAACCACGGTGAGATTGAATAAAAGATAGCACGAACCTTGCACATGGCGGTCAAAGGCGGACCATGTTGTCTATGGCCGATTTGTTGCCATACGAGTAGGAAGACGCCGTGCTCCTTTCTAACCGCATCTTCGCGGTGACAAACCAGGGGACTTATTTTGTATGGGACACATCCTACGATATGCTCCCTCTCTCCCAGTTTATTTGTTTTGAATCTTTTCATTTTATAAGTTTCAAATTCAAATTTAGAGCTCCCCATCACATGTTGAGATTACAATGTCCATTAAATCTTTGCGTGCATGTATAGTAAAGAAACAAATCTCGAGTTTGGCACGAGTTCGTGCTGCGGGAGCACCACAAGCCCTGGCGCAGGAGTTACATTTCCCTCTCAGGGCCATCGGGACTGAGCTTCAACGCCTTACTACACCTACCTTTGAGTCAATAACATGTGGACCCGGTAGGTGACTGGTCCACATGTAATGCTACTGAAGGCAGAGGGGCAGTGGGGCCAAGAGGGGTGAGCCGCAGGTCGGGGGACGTGTGGTTTCATGGGTTCAAGCGGCATCGTGGGAATCGCGGGTGTCTGTGGTAGAAACTTGATGCTCGCCGCATTTTAGGTGGCCCACATGTCATGCACACAAAGGCAGAGGGGCGGTGCGGCCGAGAGGGGTGAGGCGCACGTCGGGGGGCGTGGTGCCGTGGGTTGGAGAGGCGTCGGGGGAATCGCGAGATGAAACGTGATGGTTGCTGAGGGAGTCCTGGATTAGGGGGTGTCCGGATAGCCGGACTACCATCATCAGCCGAACTATCATCGGTCGGACTATCATCATCGACTGGACTCCAAGACTATGAAGATACAAGATTGAAGACTTCGTCCCGTGTCCAGATGGGACTTTCCTTGGCGTGGAAGGCAAGCTTGGCGATACGGATACGTAGATATCCTACCATTGTAACCGACTCTATGTAACCCTAGCCCTCTCCGGTGTCTATATAAACCGGATGGCTCTAGTCCGTAGAACAACAACAACAACCATTACAATCATACCATAGGCTAGCTTCTAGGGTTTAGCCTCTTTGATCTCATGGTAGATCCACTCTTGTAAACATCCACAATATCAATATCAATCAAGCAGGACGTAGGGTTTTACCTCCATCAAGAGGGCCCGAACCTGGGTAAAACATCGTGTCCCTTGTCTCCTGTTACCATCCGCCTAGACGCACAGTTCAGGACCCCCTACCCGAGATCCGCCGGTTTTGACACTGACATTGGTGCTTTCATTGAGAGTTCCTCTGTGTCGTCACCGATAGGCTTGATGGCCTCTTCAATCGACAACGACACAGTCCTGGGTGAGACTTTTCTCCCCGGACAGATCTTCGTATTCGGCGGCTTCGCACTGCGGGCCAACTCACTTGGCCATCTGGAGCAGATCGAAAGCTACGCCCCTGGCCGTCAGGTAAGGTTTGGAAGCCTAAACTTCATGGCCGATATCCGCGGGGACTTGATCTTCGATGGATCTGAGCCACAGCCGAGCGTGTCGCGCTGTCACGATGGGCACGACCTAACTCTGCCGCCGGACAGCACCTTGGAGGCCGCACACGAATCCGCTCCGACCCATAGTCCGGAGCCGATCGCTCAGATCGAGGACGGATGGCTGGACACCGCCTCGGGAGCTGCAACTTCTACGGCGATGGAGCTGAACACTTACCTTGTCCCGCATAAAGCTCATGACTCCGAGGTGCCGGACTCTCTGCCGGACTCCGAACCTCCTGCGCCCGTGCCAGTCGAATCCGATAGGGCGCCGATCATGGAATTCACCGCTGCGGACATCTTTCAGCACTCACCCTTCGGCGATATCTTAAATTTGCTGAAGCATCTCTCGCTATCCGGAGAGCCCTGGCCGAACTATAGCCAGGATGGTTGGGACGCGGACGACGAAGAAATTCATAGCCCACCCACCACCCACTTCGTAGCCACCGTTGACGATCTAACCGACGTACTCGACTACGACTCCGAAGACATCGACGGTATGGACGACGATGCCGGAGACTATCAAGAACCAGTGCCTACAGGACACTGGAAGACCACCTCGTCATACGACATATATATGGTGGACACCCCAAAAGATGGGGACGGCGAAGAAGCAACGGAGGCCGATTCCTTAAAGAAACAGCCCAAGCGCCGACATCAGCGGCGCCGCTCTAAATCCCGCCACAGCAAGAATAGAGATTCCGGCACAGGAGATAATAACACCCCAGAAAGTGCCGAAGACAACCCCCTCCAGTACGATCCAGCGCAGGAGGAGGCAGAAGCAAGCCCTCACGAGAGGGCGGCAGACGAAGTGGTCGAGGATGATAATTACTTACCTCCCTCCGGAGACGAGGCAAGCCTCGACGATGACGAATTCGTCGTGCCTGAGGATCCCGTCGAACAAGAGCGTTTCAGACGCAGGCTAATGGCCACGGCAAACAGCCTAAAGAAAAAGCAGCAACAGCTTCAAGCTGATCAAGACCTACTGGCCGACAGATGGACCGAGGTCCTCGTGGCCGAAGAGTATGAACTCGAACGCCCCTCCAAAAGTTACCCAAAATGCAAGTTGCTCCCCCGACTAGAGGAGGAAGCATAGAAACCCGCATCACCAGCACACAATACGGCAGACCGACCACCTCGTGACCGCGACAGAGAGGCATGCAAGCCCTCCACCAAAACCGTACCCCGGCATCGCTCAAAAAGCATGAAGCCACGGGGGAACGGGCCGGACTTGCGGGATATATTGGAGGACAAGGCAAGACAATCCAGATCTATCTATGGATCACGTGGGCGCCCCAAGACCCACGACGAATACCGTCGCGCCGGATACAACTACTCGGGCCGGGCCGAACACAGTAGATAACGCTCTCTCGAGCTACATCGCGATATTGCTCAATACAGAGGCGCCGCACACCCACTATGCTTCACTGACGAAGTAATGGATCATCAAATCCCTGAAGGGCTTAAACCCATTAATATAGAATCCTACGATGGCACAACAGACCCCGTGGTTTGCATTGAGGATTATCTCCTCCATATACATATGGCCCGCGGTGACGATCTTCACGCCATCAAATATCTCCCGCTCAAGCTTAAAGGACCAGCTCAGCATTGGCTTAACAGCCTGCCCGCAGAGTCAATTGGATGCTGGGAAGACCTGGAAGCCGCATTCCTCGACAACTTCCAGGGCATGTATGTGTGACCACCGGACGCAGATGACCTAAGCCACATAATCCAGCAGCCAGACGAATCGGCCAGGCAATTCTGGACTCGATTCTTAACAAAGAAAAATCAAATCATCGACTGTCCGGATGCAGAGGCCCTCGCTGCCTTCAAACATAACATCCGCGACGAGTGGCTGGCCTGGCACCTAGGACAGGAAAAGCCGAAATCCATGGCAGCCCTCACATCACTCATGACCCGCTTCTGTGCGGGAGAGGATAGCTGGCTAGCTCGCAGCAACAACCTTAGCAAAAACACTGGCAATCTGGATACCAAGGACCGCAATGGCAGGTCGCGTCAAAACAAAAACAAACGCCGCATTAACGGCGACAGCAATGAGGATACGGCAGTCAACGCCGGATTCCGAGGCTCCAAGCCCGGTCAACGGAAGAAGCCATTCAAAAGAACCACTCCGGGCCCGTCCAATTTGGACCGAATACTCAACCGCTCCTGTCAAATACATGGAACCCCCGAAAAGCCTGCTAACCACACCAACAGAGATTGTTGGGTATTCAAGCAGGCAGGCAAATTAATCGCCGAAAACAATGACAAGGGGCTACACAGCGATGACGAGGAAGAGACCCGGCCGCCGAACAATAGAGGACAAAATGGATTCCCCCCTCAGGTTTGGACGGTAAACATGATATACGCAACGCATATACCCAAGAGGGAGCGGAAGCGTGCACTAAGGGACGTATACCCGATGGAGCCAATCGCCCCAAAATTCAACCCATGGTCCTCTTGCCCGATCACTTTCGATCAAAGAGACCATCCGACCAGTATCCGCCATGGAGGATTTGCCGCATTGGTTTTAGACCCAATCGTCGATGGATTTCACCTCACGAGAGTCCTGATGGACGGCGGCAGTACCCTGAACCTGCTTTATCAGGATACAGTGCGCAAGATGGGCATAGACCCTTCAAGGATTAAACCTACAAAGACAACCTTCAAAGGCGTCATACCAGGTGTCGAGGCCAGTTGTACAGGCTCAGTTACACTGGAAGTGGTCTTCGGATCCCCGGATAATTTCCGAAGCGAGGAGTTAAACTTCGACATAGTCCCATTCCGCAGTGGCTATCACGCTCTGCTCGGACGAACCGCGTTCGCAAAATTCAACGCGGTGCCGCATTATGCATACCTTAAGCTCAAGATGCCAGGCCCTCGTGGAGTCATCACGGTCAATGGAAACACGGAACGCTCCCTCCAAACGGAGGAACATACAGCGGCTCTCGCGGCAGAAGTACAAAGCAGCCTTTTAAGGCAATTTTCGAGTCCGGCCGTTAAACGACCGGACACAGCCAAACGCGCCCGGAGCAACATCAACCAAGACCACCTGCCACGTTCCGAGCACGCGTAGCAATGCGGCCTCAACCCCAGCCCTCGAACAATTATAACACAAACTCTCCGCGTACACAATTACGCCCTGGAGATACCATGGGCATAGGGGAAAGGCACAACCACAACAGACCCAGAGTGCGGTTCGACCACACCAGGGGCTCCCAAGTGTGTCGCTCTTTTTATCTTTTATTTCTCTCTTTTTTATACAGAACTCTATCTGGCGGCGAACCTGCCGAACTCATGATGCAACAGCCAGGGAGGGACAAAGGCTGCGACGAACACTCAGGTGGTCTCCATTACGAGCATTAAATTTGTTAAATACACCATTCTGTGGCCTACCCCTGGAGGGAGACGCCTTTAATTCGTCCAATCCCTTGCTTTCCGCACTATTTGTATCATTCCGCACTCATAGCAGATCTTCTTGAATAAAATGCACCACTTTTTGCCCATAATTGCATTACCTTATATATATATATGTTCATTTATGACATGTTGCATCCGTACATTTTGGTACGGCCAAATACACCAGGGGCTTATGTTCCCCGCATTATGGTGTGATAAAGTCCGAACACTTTCACAAGTGCGGCACCCCGAACTTATAGCATTATATGAATCGGCTCCGAATCATGTCTTGTGTCAATAGTTGGGTTTGCCCGGCTCCCAAGTTTGGCACCTTACGTTCCGTTCTATCGGCTAAGGTAGCACTGGAAGAACCACTGCGATTGCGCCCCGGTTGAGCCAGGTTAACGCCTCAGTGGAGAAAGCTAAAACTGACTGTCATGATAAGGCGAGAGACTGGTCGCTGTTCGAGAGGTCTTTTCGGGTCCTTAAAGACCTACGCCGCTTTGAGCGAAGTACCGGATAATGTCCGACGAAGGCGTGGATAGCGCCCCGAATTCGGTCTTCCGAATACTAGGGGCTTCGCCGAAATTTAAAATTATAGAATTCTATGGCTAAGTGAGAGTGTTCAAGCACTATAAGTCCGGTTGCCTTGTTCGTTGTATTGAGCGCCTCCCTAGATGGACCCAAAAATGGGAACAAGAGTGCTCAAGTTTATCCCGAACACCCCAGCACTCGTGGCATGGGGGCTGAAGCCGACGACTTGCCATCTCCCAGATTTAATAAACGGCCGCACAGAAGGTAATATTTTAAATTAACAAGCGTTGCTTAGCGCATATGAACAAAGTTTTCAGCGCACAGGATAACACATTGCGAATTTACTCAATAATTACATCCCTGGGGCACTCATCCGCAATCTTGCGGGCACCCTTCAGGACAGTCTTATAGTACATCTCGGGCGTACGATATTCCTTGCCCGCTGGTGGCACGTCAGTGATTAGCTTCTCCACATCCAGCTTGCCCCAATACACCTTTGCGCGGGCAAGGGCCCGACGAGCACCTTCAATACAGGCGGAGCGCTTGATAACCTCCACCTAGGGGCACGCATCCACCAACCGTCGCACGAGGCCGAAGTTGCTCCCAGGCATGGCCTCTCCAGGCCATAGCCGGACTATGAGGCCCTTCATGGCCTGCTCGGCCACCTTGTGGAGCTCGACCAGCTGCTTCAGCTGGTCGCTAGGGGGCACCGGATGGCCGGCCTCAGCATACTGAGACCAGAAGACCTTCTCCGTTGAGCTCCCCTCCTCGGCTCGGTAGAATGCGGCGGCATCAGACACACTGCGAGGCAGATCTGCAAACGCCCCTAGAAAGCTCCGAATTCGGGTAAGTAACACGTAATTTACATTCACATGCTTGCTTTGCATGAAAAATGCCTTACCCGCCGCTATCTTCCTCACCAACTCAATCTCCTGAAGGGACTTATGGGCATCGGCCTTGGCAGTTTTGGCACTTTCGAGAGCCGAGGCAAGCTCGGACTCTCGAGTCTTTGAGTCACGCTCCAAACTCTCATGCTTTTCCATGAGAGCCTGGAGCTCTTGCCGAACCACCGCCACCCGCGCCTCCTGCTTTTCTCGCTCTGCCTGTTCCGCGGCCGCATTGCGTTCGGTCGCGGACATGGCCTCCTTCAGGGTCGCCACCTTATTGGTGGCCCCTGCAGTACCCATGTTATCCTTGTTATTTTTTGTTGCAACCTAAATACTTTTCTATAAGGTACAAGTTCAAAGTGGTGTTACTCACCTTCTTTGTCCTGGAGCTGCTTCTTGGCGTGGCCGAGCTCTTGCTCGGACCGCTCGAGCTCCTGCTTTAAAGCACCAACCTCCGCAGTCAGTGTGGTAGAGGTCAGCAGCGCAGCCTGCAACCCAGATTGACATAATTTTTTAGCAACCCTGCGTATATCTTCTTTTTTTTCAGATCCTCAGTCTGGCTTTTCTTTCCGAACACCGAACCGAGCATCAGGGGCTACTGTCTATGCGGTATTACATTGCATATTTTGTAACTTCTTACCTCAAAGCCTGATAGAAGGCTACTACAGGCTTCGGTCAGCCCGCTCTTGGCAAGCTGTACCTTCTGCATCACCGCACTCATAATAGTGCGGTGTTCTTCCTCGATGGAAGCGCTCTGGAGCACCTCCAACAAATTGTCCAGCGTCTGCGGTTGGACGGAAGCCGCCGGCGTCACGGTCTTGCCCTTCGTGCGAAGGGGACGCTGGCCGGACTCCGGGACCACTGCGGGTTCTGATATGGAGTCCGGCGCAAAGTCCGGGAGGACGCCTTGTGGCGCCTCCGGAGCCTCCCCCTGATGGGTCCCTTCTTGGGATCCCACCTCGGCGTCCTCGGTGTCGCGAGGGGTGGAGGCGGTCGGGATGGAGTCTACATCCGACGGAGCCAACGACCCGCTCGATGAAGCGGGGAGATCATCATTGGCCGGACTACAGGCAGCATGCGGCATCAGAATGGCACTATGTGACAAAGAAAAAGAAATGATAAATCACTCAAGAATCCGGATACTTACGATCTCGCTGGAGGCCTGGCCCTTGAAGGCCATTCTTCCTCGCCAACGTTGATGTTGGCGGAGCTGTCCGGGGGAATAGTCCTTCCCCTCATGGACCCTTCGGCCTCCCCTGTTGGGGAAGCCTTCCTCTTCCTCTCTCCCTCCTCTGGGAGAGAGTCCTCTTTCTCCTCCTCGTTTTCGGGGGAGGAGTCCGCCCCGGAGTCGTCGGACACCTGAAAACGGGAACTCTTTCAAGCACCCGTGGCCTCCTTCTTGGCCTTCTTCTCCGGCACCACGTGCGGTGCCGGAACCAGCAGCCTCGCTAGATGGGCGTCTACTGGGTTTTCTGGTATGGGAGCTGGGCAGATAATTTGCTCCGCCTTCCTCATCCAGTCCTGTCAAAGGAAAAGGGGAAATTAAAACCCGCATAGAGTCAAACTATGAAAAGCAAGTGTCCCGTAAAGGGGTAGAATCACTTACCTCGTCGGCTTGGCGCTGCGAGCGAAATCCGCGATCTTCAGTCGCGGATGCGGGGGCTTCGGCGCCCTTAAACAGCACCCTCCAGGCGCCTTTGTACATCGTGTCGAAGAGCCCGCTCAGTGCCTGGTGTTGTTCCGGATTGAACTCCCACAGATTGAATGCCCGCTCTTGGCATGGGAGAATCCGGCGAACGAGCATGACTTGGACCACGTTAACCAGCCTGAGCTTCTTCACCAGCTTCTGGATACAGGCTTGGAGTCCCGTCAGCTCCTCCGAACTACCCCACAGCAAGCCCTTCTCTTTCCAGGAGGTGAGCTGCATGGGGATACCAGATCTGAACTCGGGGACCGCCGCCCACGTCGGGTCGCGCGACTCGGTGATATAGAACCACCCCGATTGCCACCCCTTGACGGATTCCACGAAGGCCCCTTCGAACCAGAGGATGTTGGGCATCTTGCCCAACATGGCGCCTCCGCACTCCGCTTGAGTGCCCTTCACTACCTTCGGCTTGACATTGAAGGTCTTGAGCCACAAGCCGAAGTGGGGCCGGATGCAGAGGAAGGCCTCGCACACGACGATAAACGCCGAGATGTTGAGGATGAAGTTCGGCGCCAGATCATGGAAATCCAGGCCGTAGTAGAACATGAGCCCCCGGACAAAGGGGTGAAGTGGAAAGCCCAGTCCGTGGAGGAAGTGGGGAAGAAAAACGACCCTCTCATGGGGCCTGGGGGTGGGGATGAGCTGCCCCTTGTCGGGCAGCCGGTGCGCGATGTCGCCGGACAGGTAGCCGGCGCTGCGCAGTCTTTCGATGTGCTCCTCCGTAACGGAGGAGGTCATCCACTTGCCTCCCGCTCCAGACATGACTGGGGAAGGTTGAGACGAGATGTGTGGGCTTGGGCACTGGAGCTCGAGTGCGCGGAGATGGATAAGCAAAGGAGGAAGAAGGCGTAGGTGAAAAGGTGAATCCTTATCCCTTATATGGGTGGGCGAAGTCTACGCGTCCCCCACCGGCCTGGTAAAACTCGCTTATCCCCCAAGAGTCACCATCAATGGCGCGGTTGGGTTACCCACGTCTGTATTGATGAGAATCCCGGATTAAGGGGGAACACGATCTCTGCTTCGACAAGACGTGCCAAGGAAACCGCTTCGCTAAATGCGCTGAGGTGGTAGAGTAAAAAACGATTCAAGTAATGGCTTGGTAGTGGCGTGACGTCATGCCGCAAAAAACGTCAGCAGATTGAACTTGTGTATATATTATTCTCTCTACGGTGGAATGTGGAATTTATTTTGCAGAGCCAGACACTATCCTGGTGTTCACAATCTTCTATCATCTGGAGGAGGAACCCGCCTTGCAATGCCAAGCAATATACGCGCCGGACTTATCGTCATTGAAGCCTGGTTCAGGGGCTACTGAGGGAGTCCTGGATTAGGGGGTGTCCGGATAGCCGGACTACCATCATCAGCCGAACTATCATCGGCCGGACTATCATCATCGACCGGACTCCAAGACTATGAAGATACAAGATTGAAGACTTCGTCCCGTGTTCGGATGGGACTTTCCTTGGCGTGGAAGGCAAGCTTGGCGATACGAATACGTAGATCTCCTACCATTGTAACCGACTCTATGTAACCCTAGCCCTCTCCGGTGTCTATATAAACCGGATGGCTCTAGTCCGTAGAACAACAACAACAACCATTACAATCATACCATAGGCTAGCTTCTAGGGTTTAGCCTCCTTGATCTCGTGGTAGATCCACTCTTGTAAACATCCACAATATCAATATCAATCAAGCAGGACGTAGGGTTTTACCTCCATCAAGAGGGCCCGAACCTGGGTAAAACATCGTGTCCCTTGTCTCCTGTTACCATCCGCCTAGACGCACAGTTCGGGACCCCCTACCCGAGATCCGCCGGTTTTGACACCGACAGTCGCCGTAGTTGAACTTCCATGGACAAGTTGTCATGTCTACGGACACATGCACTATATACCGATCACTGGAAGGAGTAGCAGAGAAAGCTATATATGCGGATAAATAATTCCTTATAGTCAAGCGGACCCACACTACTACTCTGTTCCAAAGACATGCACACCATCGAAATAGTCCATCTATATCAATATACACCGAGAGGGAATAATTTTTCTTACAAGAGAGGAAATAGTTCATCCATCCATAATGCCCTCCTGCTGGTGCAGCGTTTTCTTCTTCTTCTTCTTCTTCTTCTTCTTCTTCTTGTTCTTGTTCTCATTCTCTGTGGGAGACGGCTTCGCAACAAGCTCTTTGGACCTTGCAGCTATCCCGAAACTCACACGGGCATCGAGGGCAGCATATTTTATCCGCTCGTACGTCAAGGGATAATTCTCCCATCCAGACGACCTTAATACCACCGTCTCGTCACCCTTCTGAAGATTTGTACCGAGCACAAAATTTGCTACATCGAATAGGGATGGTGTCTGTTAGCACAATCTTCTACAGGAATTTTGATTCTAGTTTGTAGGTCAGCGATGCTTTTCAAATCAAGGTTGTACGGCTCCAGCTTCTATTTGTCCCCTTCGATGGCTGCCCCACAAAAGTATACATCCTCCCGAGACAAGAAATCGTGAAGCTCACCTGGTATGGAGGGCGGGTGTATGATGTGGTACACCAAAACATCATCTTCGAGGCACAGCTGAAGGACGGCGGCGCGCTGGATCTTCCCAGGGGCACGCTCCATGTACTCTGCGTCGAGATCGATGACCCTCGTCTCTACCTTTTTGAGGGATTTGGATACATTGTTAATCCACTGCCGAACAACCCTTTAGTGGACGGTGATGGTGGAAACTATGCGCATCGAGCCTTCGATGAGGACATGTTGGACACTAAAAACCTGCATCTCGATCTCTTTCGCCATTTGGAACCGCTGGAACGGAGGGCTATGGTTTGGAGAATTAGGATTAGATGGCTAGTCTAACTGAAGTAGTAGATGATTATTTAAAGAGGTTAAAACAATGTGAACGCAGTGGGGTTTGGATGCAAATGAAGACGAAGGGGAGGTGAAGAAGCCAAGGTGAATCGATTCCGGATGGAGAAGTAAATGGGAGAAGTGGCGTGCAGGCAGTTGATTAGACGGCTAGGTAGACTAAATGAAAAGGCTATGCGGGTAGACTGAGGAGTCGTACCTGTTCGTGTACGTGACCATCCTTCCTGATAGGTGGGACCTATGCAAACAGATAAAAAATGTGTCGTAGCTTTTTTTTGAGCCCGTGAGTGGGAGACACAACATTCTCTGGTTAAGGAATACTCCCTCCGTTTAGGTGAGTATAAGTCGCCTTATGAAAATCAGGTTTTCCCAAAACCTTTAGGCGTGGAGCATTAACCTCCTGCTCGATCCCCTCCCAGCCTCGTTAGCCAGCGTTCTCTTCCTCTGCTGCCACGTTCTACCTTTCCATTTTTCCTCTTCTCAAGTGTGGAACGATCTGCATGCCGTCCTTGATGCACCAGAACGACCACTGCATGCATCACGGCAGGGCATTGATTGGGCATGCACGAGAATTTGGTTCTGCTCGCAATATGGATGATACCTGAACGATGAAGTGAACAGGCATGCTAGCACGGGAGACCTATTTCCGCTATACAATACTGGAGTACTCATGTTCCTACTAGTATTAGTAGTAGTACAACTGTGGTACACTTGATGGTCAAAATACTATTCATTCGGTCCTCACAGTGAAGTGACAACACCCTGCGCCTGACACTAGTCCAGGCGAGGCGGCGTGTTCGGGTTACCAAAGTCAGCCTCACCCTGTGCACTGTGCAGTCTGTCACCGCCGATGTACAGCACATTGGCGCCTCGCCTCGTCTCCCTCTCCGCTCCCATAGCACCACTCCATCTCCATCTCCTTCTCCATCTCTGTCTCCGTCTCCATCGCACTGTGCCCCCGTGTACCGTCGCCTCACTCGCCTCCCCCAGTACCACTATTCCCTCGCTAGCCGCTCCAGCACCGACATCCTTCTCCCCCGTAAATCAAGCCCCCTTCCAAACTCCACCATGGCTGAACGCGAACCGTGCAGCATCCATATGAGCCGCGATTGGAGCAATCTCCCCAGTGACATCCTCGACCTCTGTTGTTCGTGTATGGATATGTTGACCGCCCTGCAGCTGGCTGCATGCTCGAGGGACATGCACACGTCCATCGTCGAAGCGAGGCCTAAGCTTTTCAAGACACCCTACTTGCTGCTATCTGGTCTTGCGAGATCGGCTCACCATGATACGGAGGCGTGCATGATGCCCCTCGACTCCAATCCGATCTCCATTAGCCGAAACTTCTTTGCAGGTATGTAGTGTGTCGCCGTACATCATTTCCCTCGACATCGATCCGATCACCATCGCCCGAAACTTCTTGGTAGGTATGTACTGGGTCGGCATGAACTCCCACTGGATGGCTGCCTTCAGAGAAGACGGTAAAAAGTTGGTGCTCGTGAACTTCCAGACCTCCCATGAGATTATCCTTCCTCCGTTGGATTATATAGTGTATTACCAAAGCGGTCCAACTCATCTAGATTACCACGTCAGTTGGACGGACCTTGTTTTGCAGAAGATTGTAATCTGCCAAGTGCCCACACGACATGCGAATTACGCAGACTTCAAGCTAATTGCCTTGTTCGGCCGTGGACTTGCCTATCTTTGTGCCGGTGCCTTCTTTAGCTGGAGAGAACCCAGCTCGCAGTGGATCATCGTCAAAGCTAATACACACTTCTGTGATGTTATTGAACACAATGGCATCATCTACGTGATCGACAAAGTATATGGCACCACGTATTGCTGGGACGGCGCGTTTAAGTTGTTTCCATCTCATGTTAATGATGACGCCATGACACTGTTTGAACTTTTTGTGATGATTGGCATATCCCTGTTTGAGCAGAATTTGAGTAGAACTATGGCAATATATTAGAGACGCCATAAATCAGCTATATTTGGAATGAGTTAATTCATGCGATTGTGACCATGTCATTACAGCCAATTTGTACCCTGAATAATCAAACGGTTAGGAATATATGGATATTATCCTTATTTTACAGTAATCTATATACTACTACTAAATATGAGTGTGTATCAATGGCCATGTTAGTTTCCTCATTTTCATGATGTAGAAACATGCACCACATTGTTGGTTTCATCTAACCATACATTAGGGAAGTAAATGTGCATATGGAGAACTCTATATTTGGAAGTAGTGAAATCCTGCAATGCTTACCATGTGTACATACCTATATTCGCCCTTCAGCAATCAATGACTAGAATAATATCCTCACAAAAATTTTGCCCACAGAACACGAGTATATAACAATGCATGGTCTGTTAGTTACCTTGAAGAATTTGTTTGTGAGGATAGAACATGATTACATAACATGCATGACATGGTAGTTTCCTGCGAAGAATCGATTGCGAGATAACATGAGCATAACCATGCATGGCACTTCTATATTTTCGAACCCAGTATACATTTCCCTGTATTTTCCTCCCAGTTCCAACAGGGACATATCAATGCTGTTTCTTGCATTATCCTACTCATACTCTGAACAATGCTGATCTTACATTAACAATGCTTGTCCTTTTTGATATGATGCAGTGTCCCTACAGTTACTGCCCTTTGTAATTACACCACCTTTGCCAAAAACAGGGAAGCACAACTGGTTCCTCGCTCGATCAGACGACGACAAAAGACTGATGATCATTCGGACACATGAGCCGGAAAAGTTATATTGCAAAAACCCCACTGTATACAAGCACCGTGTAATAAGTGAGTATCCGGACAGTGGCTATTACGTCTATGAGCAGGATACCAGCTTGTTGGGGCCTTTAGGATTTTTTAGTTGGAGGCGGGTAAACCGCCTTGGTTCACACTCTCTGTTTCTCGGACTCAATTATCCGATTAACCAGGAGATCACTGTTGGCAAGGACCTTGATGGCAGAGAGGATCTGTTTGCTATGGAAAACTGTGTCTATACGGCGAGCCCTAGGAGTTCGGGAGCATACTCCGCTGATTGTCAACAATACAGCCTGCAGCCAAAAGAAGGTGAGAATGACAAAGGCATCCGGATTAACTTTGATCCTTGGATGTCCCAATTACGACAGGCAATGATGTGGTTCAAGCCTTCTGGTTGATAGGTAATTGGGCTGTTGCATCGAAAAGGTGGAGTACTGGTGTCTCCGGATCACTGGTCGCTGAAGCGGGGCTGCAAATTATGATGGTGTTGGATCATCTCTTCGAATGACTTTGTTGGCTTTGCTGCTAGTTCTGGATGGGTAGTTCTTTCTTTTGTTATGCATATTCCTCGTCTATGTCACTCTTTCTATGTAATAGTTGCTTCTGTTTAGAATGTCATTCTCGTATGGATCACGAGAGTCTGAGCGCTGTAGATGGGTACGTTTTGGTGGTGTAGCAAGACTTCTTATGAACTATCATGTCTTGTTGTTTATGTCAGTAGTAGTCACTAGTCAGTGTTTGAATGTTGTATATATCGTTGTTTCGAACTGTTTATTGTCTCGAACTACCGGTGGGCTAAATGAGGGCATCACCATTCTCCAGTGTTCAGAGTATATCTCCTTTTTTCAAGTTATATAATTTGAGCTCACTGTCTTTTCGATGATGTACACTTGTTTGGGCCAGTGGGGTGTCGTTGAATATGGGCCGAGTAGTAACGCAATTCCAAACAGGTCAATTATGACTCTCGGGCCGGGCTCTCAAAAGATCCTGGAAAAAAAGGCCGGGCTCTCCAAAAAATAAAGAATAAGGACTCTTAGGCCGACATGTGGGAGCCACCGTTGTTTTCGTGCGCTTGCGCGCCGAGAGCATATTGGCGCGTGCTTGAAATTCATGCTACCTTTTCATCCCCAGTCTCCCGCCCCTCCCCCACCTCTGGAATCTCGATTCCTACTCCAGTTCCCCCAAATCCCCCTCCTATACTCCCTGTACTCAAGCGCACTATCATGTCGCTGGTCAACGCGGATCTCCGAGACGGAGATCCTGAGGTCCGTCCTGCCTTCAGTCGCTGCATGCTGTCACTCAACAGTGGCATGGCGGTGCTTGACGACCAGTTTGCCGGCAAAGTGCTGATGGTAACCATCAACGGCGACCGGCCTCCCATCTCGCCGTACGACCTTGTCAAAGCTCTTGGCATTGCGCACGACATCCAAATAAGTGACTTGCTCATCGAAGTCTGTCCGCCACTAGCTGATTTCTTTGTCAGGTTCCGAACAACTTTCGACTGCAGTCGTGTGTTCGAATCTTCCCGGCATTTGTTCTGCAATGGCGCGCTAGTGAGCTTTGATCGGTGGCACCCAGGATGGGGCTCGGTGCCCTCTGAGCTTGAGTTTTTAACAAAGCTTACCTTCCACGGCATGCCTTGACGTGCTTGGAACAACGAGTCCATGAATGAGCTTATCAACGACCTTGGAGGTGAGCTCGTAAGTATGTTTGTTCCTCCGGACAGCTGGGCTCTGACGGTTATGGCATGGATGAAGAAGCCGTCCACCATACCGAAGGTGATTGGTGTTGAGATATCAGTGTAGGAACCGGGGTTGTACTATTCGTCGCTACCAAGGCCGTCGCAGATCACGTTAGGGATGTACCTGTATCGAGTGTTCGTGCATGTCAAAGAAGTGGTCAATCCATCAATCGAAGTCCTGCCGCCCCCGCTGGTGCCAGGGTCCGTCAACGACGTCCATTACAGGAGTCAACGTCATACTTTCCCCGTGTTGCTCGGAACGATGGATGGCACATGGCCTACTCCATCACGCGGCGGAGGCCACTGCTTCTTTGGAGAAGAGGCAGGGCTGGCTGCCTGGATGTGCTCTAATTTGAGGTAACAACTGAATCTTGTCAGATAGTACTAGTTAAATCCGAGCTATGGGTCTGAAGCACTAATATGCCAGTACATTTGATTGTGACCTGTTCTAATTGTGTACCTGAACTTTTTTTAGAAAGGGTTGTACGTCAACTTAATGTGCTAGCAGAACTTATTGTGTTGTCCGTCTATTTTCTTTGCACAACATTCAAGATATTTCCCTGTCATTTATAAAGACGATGAACCGTTATGTACGACTTGGTTGGTTTCAACATAGCCCTTCCCGTAGCGATCCACTACTTCCATCCTGATTGTGCCGCCTGCGTGAAATTTTTGTATGCAAGTTCAGTGTGCTATGATGTTCTATATGACTGTGTCAACTATATAAGTTTTTACTGAGCATCAGCAATGCATATGGCTGAAAGATGTATTTACGAGCATCGACCGATGGATCTCTCTCTCTATCTCTCTCTCACACACACAAACACACACACACACACACGCACACACGCACAAGTGGGACCCGTTGAATTATTTATTTGCTCATGACAGCTTTTAATTAGGTTCCACTGTAATCTAACTTTTTTTCTTAAGTTACTAATTGAGCTCAGTGACTTCAAAAAGTTGTACAGAAGCCTTGTTTGGGCCTTTCGGGCGTCCCTGAATGTGGGCTGAGTAACCATGTTAGGTTGTACTCTACTACACAGGCCTTTTTTTCAACATCAGCAATGCAACTGGGCTGACAGTTGTACACAATATCTGGGTCAACTTGTTATCCGCCCCGCTGGGCTGCAAAGTTTCCTAGGAGGTATGCATTAGGCTTAACAAGAAAATGGACTTTAAGTAATTTTAAATGGGATGTAATTATAATAACTGGGCAATTACTATGCACCAAACACGTAATTAGTTTGAAAAATATATTATTTTTGGAATTTAGAAATTTTAATTTCATTACTTGTTGCGCGCGCAATATTTCGTTGGATTTTAATGTGATACAACTTTATTTTGAAATTATATTTAACCTGACTAGAAATTTCGGATAAAAATATTTTGGATCCCATCAAAATGTGGGAATTTTTTTTTATTCTGTTTTGAGCGGTTGTTTGAAATTATTAATCATTGTCCTACCTAGAAGTTGGGCTATACTTTTAACAAACCCGTAAATGGGCTGTAGTAAATTCCATTAGAATTGAAATGGGTTGTACATTCTTACAAATCGCAAATGGGCTATATGTTCTCTGCCAAATCCGAGCTGTGGGCCTACTAAGTTGACGCGTACCAAGGGCTTTGTCAACTTAGTCAATATAAACGATTCTAGCTGCAGTGATCATACGATGTCCATCCAACGGTTGTAGTGCTTCTTTAACCTATGGTCTTCTTGCTCCAGCCACCCAAAGCAGCGTTGTAGGACCTTGAGAAGAGGTGTCTAGAGGGGGGGGTGATTAGACACTAAGTACCAAAGTTGCAGTTTTTAGCTTCTTTAAGTTTAAGTGGAGTTTAGGCACAAGTTTAACATTCACAACAGATAGCAAGCAAGCATGCAAAGAGTATATGAGCAGCGGAAAGTAAAGCATGCAACTTGCAAGAATGTAAAGGTAAGGGTTTTGAAGGATTCAAATGCAATTGGAGACACGGATGTTTTTGGCGTGGTTCCGATAGGTGGTGCTATCGTACATCCACGTTGATGGAGACTTCAACCCACGAAGGGTAACGGCTGCGCGAGTCCACGGAGGGCTCCACCCAAGAAGGGTCCACGAAGAAGCAACCTTGTCTATCCCACCATGGTCGTCGCCCACGAAGGACTTGCCTCACTAGCGGTAGATCTTCACGAGGTAGGCGATCTCCTTGCCCTTACAAACTCCTTGTTTCAACTCCACAATCTCGTCGGAGGCTCCCATGTGACACCTAGCCAATCTAGGAGACACCACTCTCCAAGAAGTAACAAATGGTGCGTTGATGATGAACTCCTTGCTCTTGTGCTTCAAATGATAGTCTCCCCAACACTCAACTCTCTCTCATAGGATTTGGATCTGGTGGAAAGAAGATTTGAGTGGAAATCAACTTGGGGAAGGCTAGAGATCAAGATTCATGTGGTAGGAATGGAATTATCTTGGTCTCAACACATGAGTAGGTAGTTCTCTCTCAGAACTAGTAAGTTGGAAGTGTAGGTTTGCTCTGATGGCTCTCTCCACGAATAAAGAGGAGGTGGAGGGGTATATATAGCCTCCACACAAAATCTAACCGGTACACACAATTTACCAATCTCGGTGGGACCGAATCAACAAACTCGGTCAGACCGATTTAGTAAACCTAGTGACCGTTAGGATGTTCGGTGGGACCGAAATGCAACTCGGTAAGACCGATATGGTTAGGGTTAGGGCATAACGTAATCTCGGTGAGACCGATTACACAAACTTGGTTGGACCGATTTTGGTAATTAGCTAACCAGAGAGTTGGTCAGGCAAACTCGGTTGGACCGATTACTCAAACTCGGTGGGACCGATTTTGGTAATGAGTCAACCAGGAAGTTTGCATTGTAATCTCAGTAGTACCAATTTCTCAAACTCGGTGAGACCGATTTTGATGATGGACATACACAGAGAGATTACAATCCCATCTCAGTGAGACCGAGATCCCTATCGGTGAGACCGATATGCCTAGGGTTTGTGGCAGTGGCTATGACATCTGAACTCGATGGCGCCGGATAGAAAGAATCGGTGTTACCGATTTTGGCTTTAGGTTTAGGTCATATGAGTGGAAGTGGGAAAGTAGTTGAGGGTTTTGGAGCATATCACTAAGCACTGTGGAGCAAGAAACTCATTAAGCAACACCTCATCCCTTCTTGATAGTATTGGCTTTTCCTATAGACTCAATGTGATCTTGGATCACTAAAATGTAAAATGAAGAGTCTTCAGCTTGAAGCTATAGCCAATCCTTTGTCTTTAGTATCTTGAAGGAGTTCCCACATCCTTTAGTCCATGCCACTCCAATGTTGAACTTATCTGAAACATACTAGATAAAAGTGTTAGTCCAACAAGAGATATGTTAACATTAATTACCAAAACCACCTAGGGAGCACCTGTGCTTTCAATCTCACCCTTTTTGGTAATTGATGACAACATACATCAAAGCTTTTAGATAAAGATATAGAGAATAGCAAGTAAAGCTTTGGAAAGACATGTAACAAGCATAGGCTCCCCCTACATGTATGCAAACATGTGAATATGGAATACAGAAGCATGTGAGAGCATAAACATGATAGAGTAGGCAATGAGTTACATGTATCTTGGCCATATGCATCAGAGCAAAGAATATTAAAGAAAATACCTTCATGCTCATGAGTCCTTCTTGCAAACAGTATGTACATCGGCAAGAATTCCTCATACACATGATTGTGATGCATATACTTACCTTGTAGTCTTGAGTTGGCTTAGGATGGAATGAACCTTCACAAACAAGGTTAGATAACACAGGTACATCTACTAGCCAAAGCAAACAGAAGAAACCACAAGAATACCAAGACTGGGATGACATGTAGAGAGTGAGTACTGAGTACTAAGTGCCACATTGGATTTGACATGTCCCCAAGAGTAAAGATATGCAATGAATTTAAATAATTTCTTTCCCTTAGATTTCTTGCTCCCCCTGAATTAAGCATGGGATACTGGGAGAAGATAGGGAACAGAAAATCAAAGCTGAAAGATATGAATGAACAGTGCTAATGCAAACTAATGCACATAAGCACATATGAACATGTCTTTCCCCTCAGTAAGACATGTGGCATCTCTCCTCTTGAACACCAAGCATCTGGGATCCTTGAGAAATACTTTCTACTTGAGTATTCTCTCCCCCTAGAGATCTCTTCCTCCCCCTGAGGAGGTGATATATTCTCTGATGTGATCTCTCTCTAAATGATAAGCTTTGATGTGATCTCTCTCTCCCCATTTGACATCAATTTCCAAGGAGAATCTGTCGAATGGGTTTGGTCCTTTGAGTCACAGCACAAGTCAAATGATAAAAATGTGATGCTTGTAGAGGACAAGATTCATTGAGTGGAGCTGGATCAGAAGAAACACAAAATAAGTGGCAAACTATTTTCCTGTTGTGAAGTCGGTGGCACCGAGTGGTATGCGTCGGTTGTACCGAAAGAATTCGGTTGGACCAAAAATAACTAATCGGTGGAACCGAGTTCATCACAGATAAAACACTTGTCACCTCAGCTCACTAGACTAGTAGGATCTCACAAAGATTTGCAAGGAATTTACTAAATGATATGCAATGAATTGGATGCAGAAAATGCTGAACAAACAGAAAAGAAAGAAATCTAGATGAAGTTTTTTTAGTTTTTTTTTGAAAGGGGAAACAAATATGCATGAGACAAATGCAAAAACACAGAAAAGAACACAAGAGAACTTCAACTAGAGATGGTCGGGGACAAAGTCACCTATGTTAGAGTATATTGACTTAGGAGTCAAGTGAGATCACTTGATCATAGGTCATACTCATCGTTTAAGCTCAAAATGGGATTACCATTTTTCGTTTAAGCATCTTGATGTATTCACATCTTGTCGAGTTGCTTTAGCTCATGACTCGGAGTAAAGCTTCTCTAAGATGGAATAACATACCTTGGTTGGTGGTGTTGATCATGTAGTTGAACTTGTGTGGGTTGCTCAAGGTTGATGTAGCTCATCAAGAGTTGGGAGAACCACTTGGAATTTGAGTCCATCAACCTACATGGGTTAGTTCTTGCAAGGAAGAGCACTTGTGTATCCAAAAATGACAATCATGAAGCTCAACATAGAATTTGTCAAAGGATATGTTTGAATGGTTTCGTGCTTCCTTGTCTTCAACCACCTTTGTATAGAGACTTGGTGATGTAGAGATTTCTCAAGATGTGAGTAGGTTACAATCTCATGGAATTTGATTCAACCAAGTACCTACATGGGTTAGATAACATGCAAGATGCAAATATGTCCAAGATATAAGATTTTCATCATAAGAGAAATATCAAGGATTAGTCATAAGCTCATGTCTTGCATGTATCCAATGGAGTTTCTACTCCAAGTTTGAAGCATCAATGATGTTCAATTCTCCTCTCAACCTGCAAAACACTTTCTCATCAAGAGGTTTAGTGAATATATCTGCTAATTGCTTTTCGGTGCGAACATGCTTAAGATCAATGTCTCCCTTACAACATGATCTTGAATGAAATGATGACGAACTTCAATATGCTTAGTTCGAGAATGTTGCACAGGATTATGACCAATTTTGATAGCACTTTCATTGTCACAAAGAAATGGAACATGTTTCACATATATCCCATAATCTTTAAGAGTTTGGGTCATCCAAAGTAATTGAGCACAACATGAACCAGCGGCAATGTAATCCGCTTCGGCGGTAGATAAGGATACCGAGTTTTGTTTCTTGGAGGACCAAGACACAAGAGATCTACCAAGAAATTGACAAGTACCCGAAGTGGACTTTCTATCAACCTTGTCTCCGGCATAGTCCGAGTCGGAGTAGCCAACAAGATCGAAAGAGGCCCTCTTGGGATACCAAATGCCAAAATTTGGTGTATGGATTAAGTATCTCACTATCCTTTTCACGGTCTTAAGATGACATTCTTTAGGAGCAGCTTGATATCGTGCACACATGCACACACTTAGCATAATATCAGGACGTGAAGCACATAGATATAACAATGAACTGATCATAGAGCGATAAACCTTTTGATCAACCGGTTCACCATCTTTGGTCAAGTCAAGATGTCCACTAGTAGGCATGGGTGTAGGCATACCTTTGCATTCTTGCATATTGAACTTCTTGAACAAATCCTTAGTGTACTTTGTTTGAGAGACAAAAGTACCTTCCTTAGTTTGCTTGATTTGCAACCCAAGAAAGAATTTGAGTTCACTCATCATAGACATCTCAAACTTCTCCGACATAAGCTTCCCAAACTTTTAACTAAAATGAGGCTTAGTTGAACCAAATATAATATCATCAACATAAATTTTTGCATACAAAGAGTTCTCCATTAACCCTTTTAGTAAAAAGAGTAGAATCAATTTTCCCAATTTCAAAGCCTTTTTCAATAAGGAACTTGGTCAAGCATTTATACCACGCTCTAGGAGCTTGTTTAAGACCATAAAGAGCTTTGCGAAGTTTGTAAACATGATTTGGTTTCTTAGGATTGATAAAGCCGAGAGGTTGTTTAACATAAACTTCCTCCTCTATTTCACCATTTAGAAAAGAACTTTTAATGTCAATTTGGTACAAGGTGATATCATGGTGATTAGCATAGGCAAGTAAGATGCGAATGGACTCAAGTCTAGCAACGTGAGCATAATTCTCACCATAGTCTATACCTTCGACTTGTGTGTAGCCTTGGGCGACGAGACATGCTTTGTTGCGAACTACTTGTCCATCTTCATCTTGCTTGTTATGAAACACCCATTTGGTACCGATGATGTTGTGGTTGTTGTCGGGCTTCTCAACCAATGTCCAAACTTGGTTCCTCTCAAAGTTGTGTAGCTCTTCATGCATAGCATTTATCCAATCCGGATCTTCCAATGCTTATTCGACCTTCATAGGTTCAATGCTAGAGATGAAAGAATAGTTTTCACAAAAGTTAGCTAAACGAGTTTTAGAGCGAGTGATTCTCCCGGTTTGAATATCATTGTAGATTTGCTCGACGGGATGGTCTTTAGCAATTCTTGCTCGAACTCGTGAAAGCTTTTGCTTGGATCTTGGTTTAACTTCTTCTTCATCTTGTTCTTCTTCTTGGCCTTCTTCATTGTTGGCGTTGTCGTACTCTTGTCGTGGTGGAGAAGGAGGTTGTTGATGTTCATCTTGATGCACTTCCTCGTTTTCTTCATCTTGGTGTGTCCCACTTGTGGATGCTTCCGTATCAACTCTTGGTTCACCTTTTCGTGAAGTAGAAGCTTCCACTTGGACGGACAATGTACTCTCCTTCACCTCCGTTGGACGGACCTTGCCAATAGACAAGTCTTGGATTGCTTCCGAAGGATCTTTGTCTCCTACATCAATTGGCAATTGCTCTACTTGCGAGCCGTTAGATTCATCAAACTTCACATCTACTGTCTCTTCAACCTTTCGGGTGAAATTGTTGTAGACACGGTAAGTGTGAGAGTTTGAGCCATAACCTAGTAGGAAACCTTCATGAGACTTAGGAGCAAATTTAGAACGACGATGCTTATCAAGAATGTAGCACTTTCAGCCGAATACTCGAAAGTATCCGACTTGGGGTTTGTTACCGGTGAGGAGCTCGTATGCCGTCTTGCCGAGTAGCTTGTGAAGATACAAGCAATTTGTTGCATGACAAGCTGTCTCAACCGCTTCTGCCCAAAAGTGCTTCGATGTCTTGTACTCATCAAGCATCGTTCTCGCCATTTCGATGAGTGTCCAGTTCTTCCTCTCAACAACCCCATTTTGTTGAGGTGTGTACGTAGCCGAGAACTCGTGTGAAATCCCTTCTTCGTCAAGAAAGGTGTCCACATGTGTGTTCTTGAACTCTGTTCTGTTGTCGCTGCGAACCTTCTTGATCTTCACTTCAAATTGATTTTGGGCCTTCCTAGCGAAGTTTTTGAAGATCTTTTGGACCTATGATTTATCATCAAGAAAGAACACCCACGTAAATCTTGAAAAGTCATCAACTATAACTAGACCAAAAGAATTTCCTCTGAGACTCTTGTAAGAGTTGGGACCAAAAAGATCCATGTGAAGTAGCTCAAGTGGCCTCCTTGTGGTCATGATGTTCTTCACGGGATGCCTTCCTCCAACCTGTTTACCTGCTTGACAAGCACTGCAAAGTCTATCCTTATCAAATATGACATCGTTAACACCAAGGATATGATTTCCTTTAATAAGCTTGTCAAGGTTTCTCATGCCAACGTGACCTAGTCGTCTATGCCATAACCAACCTTTTGAGGATTTAGCAATGAAGCAAGTTTTAGGTTCGGCCTTTTTAGTGAAATCAACTATGTATAGATCACCTCTACGTATACCGGTAAAGACCATTTTATGATTGTCTCGATGAAACACTTGGCAATCTACTTCAGTAAATAGGACATTGAAACCGAAATTAGCAAGTCTAGATACTGAAAGTAAGTTGTAGCCAAGAGATTCAACGAGCATAACATTCTGAATGGAGCTATCATGTGAGATGGCCACCTTACCGAGGCCAACCCCCTTACCCTTTGAGTTGTCACCGAAAGTGACATACTTTCGAGGACTATCATTTTCAGCAAGCTCGTGAAACATGTCTTTATCTCCAGTCATGTGATCGGTACATCCACTATCAAGAACCCATTCCTTTCCTCCTACCATATATCCCCGAAGATTTGTCATAAGACCAAAATGTCTCATTGCATCATCAAGATCGAAGTCACTATCATCATCCTCATCATAGTATCCCTGTTCAACATTGTCATGTGGTGGATCAAATCCTAGAGAGGGTGATTCATTAGTATGAGTTTGACAATAATCTCCTCTATGAATTCTAGTAGCTTCAGAAATGATATCGCTAATAATTCCAACATTTCCTTTGGCACGCATAAGGTTTGTAAGTTCAAATAGACGATCACCAAACATAGGATCACTAGTATTCATCTTACTCAAAGCAATAGACTTATGAAGAATTTCATCAAGATTTTTCAAAGAATAATCAGGAAATCGTTCCTCAAGAAATTTCCATATAGTGTAGGCACACTCAAGAGTAGGTAGTTTTCCAACCAAGTTTCTAGGCAAGCCTCTAGTGATAAGATTAACAGTTCTAACATTCCTAATCATGTCAATAGACTCATCAAGGGTAGGATGCACAGGATCAACATAAGGTGCACAAGGACTAGCAATGTACTTGTTCAAATTATATTGATTGAAAATTACAAGCATCTCATTTTTCCACTCATGAAAGTACTCTCCATCAAGAATAGGCACTCTATGTCTAAGACTCCCCAAAGTAGACTCATCCATCTTCCTCTAATGGTGATAAAACCAAGGCAATGGAGACCAATGCTCTGAAACCACTTGTAGGACCTTGAGAAGAGGTGTCTAGAGGGGGGGTGATTAGACACTAAGTACCAAAGTTGCAGTTTTTAGCTTCTTTAAGTTTAAGTGGAGTTTAGGCACAAGTTTAACATTCACAACATATAGCAAGCAAGCATGCAAAGAGTATATGAGCAGCGAAAAGTAAAGCATGCAACTTGCAAGAATGTAAAGGGAAGGGTTTTGAAGGATTCAAACGTAATTGGAGACACAGATGTTTTGGCGTGGTTCTGATAGGTGGTGCTATCGTACATCCACGTTGATGGAGACTTCAACCCACGAAGGGTAACGGCTGCGCGAGTCCACGGAGGGCTCCACCCAAGAAGGGTCCACGAAGAAGCAACCTTGTCTATCCCACCATGGCCGTCGCCCACGAAGGACTTGCCTCACTAGCGGTAGATCTTCATGAGGTAGGTGATCTCCTTGCCCTTACAAACTCATTGGTTCAACTCCACAATCTTGTCGGAGGCTCTCAAGTGACACCTAGCCAATCTAGGAGACACCACTCTCCAAGAAGTAACAAATAGTGCGTTGATGATGAACTCCTTGCTCTTGTGCTTCAAATGATAGTCTCCCCAACACTCAACTCTCTCTCATAGGATTTGGATCTGGTGGAAAGAAGATTTGAGTGGAAAGAAACTTGGGGAAGGCTAGAGATCAAGATTCATGTGGTAGGAATGGAATTATCTTGGTCTCAACACATGAGTAGGTAGTTCTCTCTCAGAACTGGTAAGTTGGAACTGTAGGTTTGTTCTGATGGCTCTCTCCATGAATGAAGAGGAGGTGGAGGGGTATATATAGCCTCCACACAAAATCTAACCGTTACACACAATTTACCAATCTCGGTGGGATCGAATCAACAAACTCGGTCAGACCGATTTAGTAAACCTAGTAACCGTTAGGATGTTCGGTGGGACCGAAATGCAACTCGGTAAGACCGATATGGTTAGGGTTAGGGCATAACGTAATCTCGGTGAGACCGATTACACAAACTCGGTTGGACCGATTTTGGTAATTAGCTAACCAGAGAGTTGGTCAGGCAAACTCGGTTTGACCGATTACTCAAACTCGGTGGGACTGATTTTGGTAATGAGTCAACCAGGAAGTTTGCATTGTAATCTCGGTAGTACCGATTGCTCAAACTCGGTGAGACCGACTTTGATGATGGACATACACAGAGAGATTACAATCCCATCTCGGCGAGACCGAGATCCCTATCTGTGAGATCGATTTGCCTAGGGTTTGTGGCAGTGGCTATGACATCTGAACTCGATGGCGCCGGATAGAAAGAATCGGTGTGACCGATTTTGGCTTTAGGTTTAGGTCATATGAGTGGAAGTGGGAAAGTAGTTGAGGGTTTTGGAGCATATCACTAAGCACTGTGGAGCAAGAAACTCATTAAGCAACACCTCATCCCTTCTTGATAGTATTGGCTTTTCCTATAGACTCAATGTGATCTTGGATCACTAAAATGTAAAATGAAGAGTCTTGAGCTTGAAGCTTTAGCCAATCCTTTGTCTTTAGTATCTTGAAGGAGTTCCCACATCCTTTAGTCCATGCCAATCCAATGTTGAACTTATCTGAAACATACTAGATAAAAGTGTTAGTCCAACAAGAGATATGTTGACATTAATTACCAAAACCACCTAGGGAGCACTTGTGCTTTCAAGCGTCGGTCGTGTCACGTGCTCCTGCCTCCCGTGGCCGGCTGTGATGCCGCGGAGGCCTCACCGCCCCGTACTACTCCCACCGCTGGCCAGGACATCCTTCTACTCACCCACACCCCCTGTTATTCTGCGGTGACGGCAGCCGAACCAGTGAACCCTCGTACGCTTCTCCGCACGGGCTACCACTGCTGCATCTTCCCCGACTCCGTGTCGTCCCCTTCCTAGGCCTCGCTGTAGTCCAGACCACCGCCCTAGTGCTCTCGGCGCGGCGTGGTCAACGCGGTCAATGACCGACTTCCATCGGAAGAGTACTGTACGTGGAGAGGCTGACAACTGGGTCCAGGCGGCCGCAAGGAAGGGCCTCCTTATTACGCGCAAAATAATTATTCCTCCACCTGACAGCAGGGACCCATCGGACGGGCCACCTTATTTCGCGAAAAAAGCGTTTCCCGCCTGACTGCTGGGAACCACCGGACGGGCCAGTGTATTTCGCGAAAAAAACGTTACCCGCGCTGTCAGCTCGGACCCACCGGAAGTGCCTCCTTATTACGCACAAAAAAATGAATAACCCCCCTGCTAGCTAGGACGGAAGCTGACTTGTGGGCCTACTAAGTTGACTAGGAAGGGGGCCTTTGTCAACTTTAATCAATATGAACGATTCTAGCTCCAGTGACCGTACGATGACCATCCAACGGCCGTAGTGCTTCTTCAACCTCTGGTGTTCTTGCTCCAGCCGCCCAACGCAGCGCCGGTCATGCCGCATGCTCCTGCCTCCCGTGGCCGGCTGTGCTGCCGCGGAGGCCTCACCGCCTCCTACTATTCCCACCGCTGGACAGGCCCTGCGGCGACGGCAGCCTCACACCGCAGCCGAACCAGTGAACCCTCGTACTCCTCTCCGCACGGGCTTCCACTGCCGCGTCTTCCCCGGCTCCCTGTCGTCCCCTTCCTAGGCCTCGCCTCGTCCACCGCCGTGGTGCTCTCGGTGCGGCATGGTCAATGTGGTCAACGACCGACTTCCATCGGAAGAGTACTGTACGTGGAGAGGCTGACAGTTGGGTCCACGGCAGCCGCAAGGAAGTGCCTCCTTATTATGCGGAAAATAATTATTCCTCCACCTGACAACAGGGACCCACCGGATGGGTCACCAGTATTTCACGAAAAAAACGTTTCCCCCTGACTGCTGGGACCCACAGGACGGACCACCGTATTTCGCAAA
>NC_041387.1:555122809-555124645 GCF_002162155.2 Triticum dicoccoides
CGGAAGTGCCTCCTTACTACGCACAAAAAAATGAATACCCCCTTGCTAGCTGGGACCAACCTTGGTGGGAGGCTGACTTGTGGGCCTACTAAGTTGACTGGGATGGAGGCCTTTGTCAACTTTAGTCAATATATGAACGATTCTAGCTCCAGTGACCGTACGATGTCCATCCAACGGCCGTAGTGCTTCTTCAACCTCTGGTCTTCTTGCTCCAGCCGCCCAAAGCAGCGCCGGTCGTGCCGCCTGCTCCTACCGCCCGTGGCCGGCTGTGATGCCGCGGAGGCCTCACCGCCCCCTACTATCCCACCGCTGGCCAGGCCATCCCTCTACTCACCCACACCCCCTGTTATTCTGTGGCGATGGCAGCCTCACACCGGAGCCGAACGAGTGAACCCTCATACTCCTCTACGCGTGGGCATCCACTACCGCGTCTTCCCCGGCTCCGTGTCGTCCCCTTCCTAGGCCTCGCCATCGTCCACCACCCTGGTGCTCTCATCGCGGCGTGGTCAACGTGGTCAAGGAATGGCTTCCATCGGACGTGGACTATATGTGGAGAGGCTGACAGCTGGGTCCACGACCGCAGCAAGGAAGTGCCTCCTTATTACGTGCAAAATAATTATTCCTCCACCTGACAGCAGGGACCCACCGGACGGGCCACCGTATTTAGTGAAAAAAATGTTTCCCCCTGTCTGCTGGGACCCACTAATTACATCTTTGCACGCAAGGAAGTGCATCCGAAAAAAAACGATTTGCCCTCCTGACTGCTGGGACCCACTAGCTACATCGTCGCACGCAAGCAAGTGCGTCCGGGCAAAAAAAAACGATTCGCCCCCCTGCCTGCTGGGACCCACCAGCTACATCTTCGCACGCAAGGAAGTGCGTGACAGTCGGGACCCACCTGGTCGAAGCGTACGTAGCGTTGTCATTCTGGTCGCGAACGTGTACGTACATACTGGTCGATGTAGAGGCGCGCACGTGTCGTAGATGTAGAGGTGCGCACGTGTCGTAGTAGAGGCGCGCACGTAGCATGTACACGTACGTACAGCGGCGAGGGTGCAAGAAAGAAAATACGGCCACGTACGTACATACGGGCAGGGTCTCTAACGCCTATCGCGCATACATACATGGCTGGGTCGGAACTGAGAAACAGCGTCGTCGTCGTGTTCATGGGGAGCCAACCGGCTGGGTCAGAACAGAATGCATGGTCATGTTCATCGGGAGGACTTGGACAGAACAGGCGATGGAAACAAGGCCTGGCATACCGCACAACGGAGAAAACGGCCTTGTGTTCGACCGGCCACGTTCGAAACGGGGTCCTGTTGATTGGGAGGGGCCTGGTGTACCGCAAAATGTAGGAAACGGACCTCCTATGGTCAAAACGGGGGTCCTGTTGATCGGGAGGGGTGTGGCGTACCGCAAAACGGACAAAACGGACTTGTGTTGGAGCGCTACGGTCGAAACGGGGGTCCTGTTCATCGGGAGGGGTGTGGCATACCGCAAAACGGACGAAACGGACTTGTGTTGAAGCGCTACGGTCGAAACGGGGTCTTGTTCATCGGGAGGGGTGTTGCGTACCGTAAAACGGGACTCCACGGGATACTGTTCATCTCCACCGTCGACCTCCTCCAGCCTCCACGGGCAACCGTCGACCTCCTCCAGCCTCCACGAGGTCCTATTCATCCAGCCTCCACCCGCTACTGTTCAACCACCCCTCCACAGGCAGCCCTCCACCATCTTGTTCATCCAGCCCTCCACACCACGGGGTCCTGTTCAACCACCCCTCCATGGCCACCCCTCCACCATCTACTGTTCATCCAGCCCTCCACACCACGGGTT
>NC_041387.1:555124866-555133438 GCF_002162155.2 Triticum dicoccoides
ATCCAATCGATCGGCTTCAGTTAGCAGCTGTAGCGAAGGAATCACTCCATCGGGTTCAGTTAACATCCATCGATCGATCCCTCGGGTTCAGTAACACGTAGCCTGCAGTGCAATCGCTCGGGTTCAGTTAGAGCCCAACGCCTCGCTCGGCTTCAATTAGAGCCAATGCCTTGCACACACGCGCGTATGTACGAGAGAAACGCGCATCGCTCCGCTCCCGACCTCCCACCATAACCGGCAACTCCCCGAAATTTTCCGCCCCCTCGCTTCTACCATGGTTTTTTCTGTCATGGACGGCCCAAAGAATGTCATGCAGCTGCGTCTCCGGCCCGCCCTGGACGAAAAGCCCATTTTCTGTCATGATTTTTTGTCATAGAAGTAGGAGCCCACCACATCTATGATGATACTGGGTTTCGTCACAATTATCATCATAGAAGTGTCATATGTATGACAGAAGAAAAATTCGTTCGGCCCAAAATGTCACGGATGTGTCTTTTTTTGTAGTGAAATACTTTGGTGTTGCCGGAGCAACCATGTTCACCTCTCTGTTAATGACTTTCAGTCGACTTTTGCTCTCAAGATCAGCAAAAATCACCAAGGTGGCATTAACATTGGGATATCCACCATCACCCTCTTCCTTGTCTTCTTCCTTACCAGAATCTTTATCCTTCTCGCTAGGCTGGCCTTTCTTCTGGAAGCTCTGAATCGGGAGTCGACACTATCGAGTGGTATGCTTGTGGAGAATCAGATTCCCCTCTTCATCTTTATTAGTGTGTATCTGACCTGGCAGATCAAGTACATCATTTCCATCTTGATCCTTCACCTTCTTAGGATTCCAGGGCCCCTTGGGCTTCCCTTTGAACTTTCCTTGATTCAACACTGCTGCCTCGGCAAGTTCGGCTGCCTCAGCCTTTCGTTTCTGCTTCTGACTAGAATTTCCTCCTCCGGTGTCCTGGGCGATTAACTTGTGCTTGCCGCTCTGGAGTCGGTCTTCTTCTTTGTCGTTAGCATATTTTGTGGCAATCTCCATCATCCGAGTCAGGGACATGTCTCTGGTCCGACCGAATTTCAGATTGAGCTCTCTGTAACGAACGCCTTCCTTAAAGGCACAGACTGCTTGGTGATCTGACACATTTTCCACTATGTTGTGCAGAGTGATCCATCTCTGGATATAATCTCTCAAGGTTTCATTCGGTTTCTGCCTGCAATGCTACAATTCTGGCAGAACAACAGGTCTCTTGCAGGTGCCCTCAAATGTTTTGGTAAACACTCGGGCCAACTAATCCCAACTCAAAATGCTCCCAGGGCCTAGCTGATTCCGCCAGGCCCTAGCGGAACCTTCAAGCGTCAGAGGAAGGTGCTTCATGGCCACCTCATCGCTGCCGCCTCCAGTGTGCACAGCCACTCGGTAGTCTTCTAGCCAAGTGTCGGGATTCGATTCTCCTATGAACTTACTGACGCCAGTCGCCAATCTGAAGTTAGGAGAAATCTCAGCTGCCCTGATGGCTCTTCCGAAACACTCAGGGCCAGACACGTGGACCCTGCTTCCGCTGGGCCTGTCTCTATCTAGCCCCTATCTGTATGCTCTGTTCTGGTCGACCAAACCCTGAACAAGGACTGGCCTTGCATCGAAACTAGTCTCTCTTGGGCCGACTGGAACTCTGTGGTCATTACCGTACGGACGCCTGTCATCATACCGCCGGGGCGCGTATGACCCGTCCCTCGGAAGGGGCGAAGGCACTCGACGGCGGTTGTCATGAGCGTATTCACGATCATACTCTCCATGAGCTCTTCCCAGGTGCCAATCTCGCCGGTGATCGCGATCTTCACGCCGCAAAGGTGACCCAGGACTGTGTGCCGACTGAACGGTGTCCGCCCTTACTGATCTACTATGGATTCTGTTCTGCGACTGGGACACGGCGGAGTTCTGGTCTCCCGCTGCTCGGAGCAGCGCCCTGATCTGTTCCAGGCCCCTCCCAGACTCTGAACAGGACGGTTGAATGGACTCCGCGATACGCGCAGCAGCTGCAAGATTCTGGATCGGTGTGCGGAATACCTGAGTTTCCGGTGGAAACAACTGTCATGGACGTCGACTGGACTCGAGAACCAGTCGACGGGCATGCTCGTCGAGAGAATGTTGGAGATTCTCCAAACGAGTGCGCTCAGCCAGCATGGCCAGGCGCACTGCCTCCAAGGTGCAAGCCTCGGTGGTCTCCCCTATGATGGGGGTCTGGAGAGCCTCCATGTTGCGGTGGTGCAGCTCCTCCCTCTGCTGCGAGTTGAGAGATTGGGGCCGATATTCCTCGTGGTAGAATGACGAGCCATCGCCGCCGCTGTGACGGAAACCAGGCGGGTTGCGATGGGGGTCGACCGTAAGGACTTCTGCCGCGGGGTCACAACTCCCGCTCTCGAAAAGTGTGTCTGCTAAGTCAGTCAACGGGTCAACTGGACCGCAGTGAAATACATCAGGCTCGATTGCCGTGACTTGGGGGGTGAACGCCTGCCGAGCCGCCGCATGCTTCACCCACCGCTGGATCCGCGATCGACCAGACCCTTGCGACGGCGTCTAGCAGAGTGAGAAGACGATGCAAGGACCGACTGGTACGGGGTCGACGGCTGCCGAAGGAGGATGTCGCAGGCACTCGCGCGGAAGTGCGACGAACCACGGATCGACAGAGCCTTGACATCTAGGGGGGCCTCCTAGAGCCAGGCAGAGTCGTCGGCGACGAAAGTGAGTGCGCCGAGTCAGAACTCGCGGCCCACGACCAAACTGCTGCCGGAAACCATGTTGATGAAGATTGAAGAAAATGCAACCTCGTTGGAAGTCGCTAAGACGCTTTGCCCCATGGTGGGCGCCAACTGTCGTGGTACTCTGTCTGACAGTAAGTATAGGGGGTACGTATGAGGAGGCAATGCCCTAGCTACGACGAGGATGTACACACGAGTTTTACGAGTTCAGGCCCCTCTCGGAGGAGGTAACAACCCTATGTCTCGGTGCCCTGAGGCGGTCGACTGGAATATGGTGTGTGTGTGTGTGTTACAGGGGGTGCGAACCCTTTTCCCAGAGGAGGAGGTGGCTTATATAGAGTGCGCCATGACCCCAGCCCACCTCCGTTACAGGAGTTCAATGTACATTAAGACAGGGCATTACTGGTAACGCCAGATATAAAGTGTATTTGATGACCTTAAAGACTACGGAGTGAACCCCTGACCGTTGCCATCCTTAGTGACTCCTGGTCTCCTGTGGGTCGAGTGGTCTTCTGCATGGTCGAGTGACTGTAGGAGTGAGGGGTATCCGAGTGAGATGATTAGTCGAGTGGATTGCACTCGACTACCTCAATTGATACCCTATGTTGCTCTTTGAGTGTCTTTGCTTCTAGGGTGGTGACCTTGGGTGGGGTGTATAGGTCAGGCCTATGACCCTACCCTAGGCCTATGGCATCATTGGCGTCCGCGGGCACTGACCGGGCACACCTCATATTTGCCACTCTGCTTTTGCGTATCTCATATCCGGCCCTTATATCTATATTACACATGCAACATTCAACTACCCTACATGATCAAACGACGGACAACAAAAATCGGCTGCAAAGAAATACAAGATCGGTTGCAAACAGACATTAATAAACTTCACCACATCCAAAAGATCATAGTTCATCATCGGACAAGTTCTTAAACTTCTACAACTAAAAATGATATAAACATTGAGGAGGGGGGATCACCACTTCCTCGTCGGGCATTTGCCCTTCCGGTCGCCGTCGCAGTTGTAGGTGTCCGCGGCTGGTGGAGGGTCTTGGTCGTCCGACGAGGAGATGAAGCTATCGTCGTCGTCGGAGTCAGATTTGGAAAGGACGATGAGCCCCTTCATCCGATGGACCGCCCTGTCCTGCTCCCGCTTCAACCAGGCGAACCGAGCCTTCTCTGCCGCTGCCTCCTTCGCCTTGCGCTTCGACTGCTCGATTGCAAGTCGGAGCACCTTGGCGTTCTTCCGTTGGAGGCGGCGAGTGCCTGTCTCCGCCGTCGTGAGGAAGCGGCGGTAGACCCATGCAAGGAGACACATGTCCTCGTCAGGGTCCGCCTCCGTCCCATGACGTCGGCGTGCGAACTGCTCCGCCGCATCCCTCTCTCGTGCACGCTGCCTCTCGCGGCGCGCGCCTCCGACTCCGGAGTGCGCGTGCGGGCCGGCGGCACGGGCACAAGCACCTAATGTTGGCCGCGTGGAGGAGCAGCTGGCGGGGGACGGAGATGGCACAGACTGTGTTGTCCTGGTGTCGCTGCGTGCAGGCCGGGAGGGTCCACGAGGTGCCGGTGCGGGAGCTGCGGCGAGTCTCCAGATATGGAGTTGTCGCCGGTCTCCACCTTGGACCACCAGCGCAATGCGGAGGGCCATCTCCTCCTTATAGTCGAGCTCGGAGCCGGAGTCGCTGCTCATCGTAGTGGATGGGATCGGAATCGATGAGGGAGAGGAGTGGATGGAGCGAGAGAGAGGGAGCAAGGTTTTGGAGCGAGGCGCACGGGTTGGTTTTTTTTTGTGGGGTCGATGGCGGGTCGGGCCTGTGAGGCGGACGCGCCAAGGCCCCATATCCGCCCTATATTTGGGATTGATATGAGGTGTGCGGGTCAGTCCGGGCGTTTGTCCGTGATTTGAGAGGTCCGATTGGGTCGATTTGTTTTATTGATCAGTGACCGGATGGCCTACCCGAACGTTTGAGATGAATAAGAAAGGCCCAGTTGTAGATGCTCTAATGCCGATTAGTGAGACAATTTCCTTCATCCTTATCAAGAGAGAGACCCTTACCAAGCTGGACGAGCACGTTTGCGTTGTGTTTACCAATCACCATTTGCTTCCGGTTGGGAGTTCTGATTAATGATTCTTTCCTTTTTGCTGTAATAAAGCTCATTAAAAAAATGGTTGGGAATTCTGATTAATAACCCTTTCATTGTGCTGTAATAAATCTCATAAAAATTGGTTGGGACGTTCTGACTGCTGATTAATGGATCAATTCAATTGAACTGGGAAAGGCACAACTATATTCCCTGATCATAGAAAGTTCGCACGTTGCAGGACGTATCACTCTCCATTTGAGTTAGTTTTGAAGACCAACCAAGCGATTCAAAGACTCAAGAGCCATGTGCCCCACAGTCTGTCGCCCAATCCCCGGCCAGGTCAACTAACTAACAGGAAATCGTTGCTGGCTTTAGTCGGACCGGTAGGTCGCAGAGCATCAGGGGAACCAACCGTGGAAACAGGAACGCATTGAACATGCATGAATTCCCAAGAAAATCAAGGGACTGAAACATACTGTACACGATTAGGCTTGCACGACACAGCACAGCAAAAGATTTTGCTGCTGCAAAATTTCTGTTAAGCTTCTGTCTTAGCTTGTTTGCTGTGCATGATCAGGTTTACACTCTTGGCGTACTCTGTTGCTAGTCTTCTTGGTCCCTCCTGAGTCATGACCATGATCTGAACTCTGTAAGGGCCTCATTTTAAGGCCTGTGCATGGTCACCTTTCTTCTCTTAGCTTGGACCGGGCACGCTGGATCGGTCCTTGAACTTTGGACCGTAGTTTCTCGAGCATATACATCTGTGTGTGCCAGTCAAAGAGAGCATTTCCCTGTTATGAGAGAGAAAGAGAGAGACCCCTACCTAGCTAGCTCGCCATTGTTGCCGGTGGGACGGATTGTTACAGGATTGATCGGTCGTTTTGGGGGGAGAGGGACCCCTACCTAGCTCGATGAGCACATTAGCGTTGTGTTTATCTGTCTATCGCCATTGTTGCTGGTGGGACGTTGTACGAAAATTCGTTTCTTGTTGGAATCTACTTTCCACAAGATCTTTTTTTGCCGTACACAAGGTAGACACGAATAAGAAGACGAGTATCCTTTAAAAAAATCTACTAAGATGGATAAAAAATGTATTAACTTATAAGCTGACCGTCAAATTTTATGGGTCCAAAGCTCATTAATTTAACGAAATAACGAAATTGTTGATGCATTTCAAAGAAGCATTTGACTTGTATAACAAGTGCAAAGAATTTAGCCCCATATTACCAAATACCAACGGAGAAAGAGGAACACCAACATATAAGGTTATCGGATTTGCTAAGTCACATCTAGATGAGATTTAGTTATCTCACATCTATGTTTTTCACCACATGATTTAATTGCTGCAAGATTCGTGCTACTGTGCTCACCTAGATACGTCTTGCTCCAGCGTTGTGTTGTGTTTCTGTTGCCTCGCGCGCTGCGTGTGTATTTTAAACTGGCGGGCTGCGTTGGGTTGCTTTACCACTGCCGCCCCTTGTGCCTTTGTCTATTTTTTTCAGCTTTTTGTTTGTCCCAGTGTTGCGGGCCTCCAAATTGTTGTTTGTATTTTCTTTTACTCACTACAGTTTTGTGTTTCGACAGGATGGGATTAACCCAAAGAAACTATGCTTTTTTAGTGGGGCAAACTGAATAATTCTTTTTTCTTTTGCTCCGGGAATGGTATGTCGATTTTATTTTTCACACTGCTGCAACGATAGCGGCATACAGTTTATGCATATATGTAAGGGAGGAGTTACAAACTTCATCAACTTAGCAGTGCATTGTTTTTCTAAATTTTTCTTCTTTATTCACGCAAATACAATTTGAAAAAATATATTTGTGGTTCAGAAAACATATTTTTGTCTCGTGCAATGCAAACAACGAGTGGTCCTTATTTGCATTCTTTTCCATTGTGTGGCGCGCGGTAGAAATGTGTGAGTCGGGTTATGTTATTTTTATTTCATTTTTATGATTTTCCTTTTTTATTTGTTTGCTTTAAATTATATGAAAGTTTTCCAAATTCAAATGTTTAGATTTATGATGTTTTTTTAAAAAAATTGATATTTTTAGTTTTATTTTTATTTAAATTTTCTCCTTTTCCCTTTTCTTTTCCTTGTCTCATTTTTTATTTAGTGTTTTCCTTCTTTCTTTATTTGTTTTAAATTCATGAACATTTTCAAACAAATTTAGCAGTGTCTTATCTAAGTTTCTAGGAGTTCAACTTGTCTGCTGAAAATGTTGTGCAAATCTTGATTGTGGGTTATTTTGTCACACACATTCCATACTCCCATGTCTCGGTGTACATCTGGTGTTCACTTGTCGACCCGTTCGCGCGTGCATCTTTTGCTGAGTCATCTTTGTGGCACGATCTCGGGGCTCGTTTCTTTTTGGCATGTGTTGTACAAGTTGCATATATGAACTGGTCACTGCCTCCTCGATTCCATTCACCACTGTCTCCCTCCCATTCCCCTTTGTCTTGAAGTATAGCCAAAACGAGCAGGAAGGAGAGAGTCAACTTGGGGAGGGGGCGGGGGTCGATCTTTGTCCTTGTGTCGCGATGAAGAAGATGGCAGCCAATGATGATGCAAAGTGACCTCGGATCCATCTTTGGCCCTTTTGCCCTATTTTTCATCTAGAGGTTTTTATGATCTTGTGATTTTTCATCCGGTCACTATTTTTGTCCTAGTTGTAGTTCCATCCTGGACATGCTACTGGGCCGCCTTTTGTGTCCCAGTTGACACACAACTAGTTTTAAGTTCCCCCTTGACATGCAACCTTCTTTTTTGGTGGTGGTGGTGGGGGGGTGTCATTCTTTGCCCCCGTTGCAAATCCACGGTCAAGACGCAACCAGGTTCACCTTTCCCCTAATTGCATGTTTATCCTCTATATGCAATCAGTTGCGAGTCCATCTTGGACTGGAAATAGGGCACGAGTTTCTGTTTGTCTCAGTTGCAAGCTGACCATTGACTCGCAACTAGTCTCGGTCTGGACCAACCCTTTTAATTGCCTTAGTTGCAAGTCCACCTTGACTTGCTACCAAGCTTGACTCTTTTTTTTGCCTCAATTCCATGTCCACACTCAACTTGCAACTCGCCTCGAAGTTTTTTCGTCCAAGTTGCAAGTTCATCATTGACTTGCAACTCAGCTTGATTTGTCCACAACCCTTTTATTGCCTTAGTTGCATGCCTACCATCATCTCGCAACTGAGTCTGACCTTTTTTGTCTCAGTTGCAAGTGCACTCTCGACTCGCAACTGGGACCTAACCCTTTTTTGTCCCAGTTGTAACTCCACCGTCGACATTAACCGGGGCCCACTTTTTTGCCCTACAGGAAAGTCAACCCTCAATAGGAAACTAAGCCCGAACCCCATTTTGCCCTAGTTGCAAGTCACCCTTGACACGCAACCGGGGGCACCCTTTTTTCGTCCTAGATGCATGTCCACCCTCGAGGGTCCCCAGTTGCATGTGGACCATCGACTTGCAACTAAGTGTGTGTGTGTGTGCGCGCGCGCATGTGTGTGCGTGTGTGTGTGTGCGTGTGTGTGTGCGCGCGTGTGTGTGTGGAGGGTCCCAGTTGCATGTCGACCATCGAGTCGCAACTAGGGAAGTGCGTGTATTTTGTAGTGGCCCCCAGTTGCAACCCGACCATCGACTCGCAACTAGGGAAGTGTGTGTGTGTTTTCTCGTGGCCCCTAGTTGCAACCCGACCATCGACTCGCAACTAGGTGTGTGTGTTTGTCGAGAGTCCCCAGTTGCATGTCGAG
>NC_041387.1:555133733-555144407 GCF_002162155.2 Triticum dicoccoides
CATCGACTCACAACTAGGTATGTGTGTGGGGGGTAGGGGGTGGAGGGTCCCAGTTGCATGTCGACCATCGACTCACAACTAAGGGTGTGTTTGTCGTGGCCCCCAGTTGCAACCCGACCATCGACTCGCGACTAGGGGTGTGTGTGTGTTTGTTGAGGGTCCCAAGTTGCATGCCGACTATCAATTCGCAACTAGGGGTGTGTGTGTGTTTGTCGAGGGTCCCCATTTCCATGTATACCATCGACTCGTGATACGTCCATTTTGCATCATGCTTTTATATCAATATTTATTGCATTATGGGCTGTTATTAAACGTTATGTCACAATGCTTCTGGTTATTCTCTCTTATTTTACAAGGTTTACCATGAAGAGGGGGAATGCCGGCAGTTGGGATTCTGGCTGGAAAAGGAGCAAATATTGGAAACCTATTCTGCACAGCTCCAAAAGTTCCGCAACTCCATGAAAGTCATTTTTGGATTTAATAAGAATTTATGAGCAAAGAAAGTACCTGAGGGGGCCCACACCCTGGCTAGGAGGGTGAGGGCGCGCCCACCCCTACTGGGCGCGCCCCCCTGTCTCCTGGGCCCCCTGGTGGCCCTCCGGTGCTCATCTTCTGCTATATGAGGTCTTTTGTCCTGGAAAAAATCAAGAGGAAGCTTACGGGACGAAACTCCGCCGCCACGAGGCGGAACCAATCTAGGGCTCCGGCAGAGCAGTTCTGCCGGGGAAACTTCCCTCTGGGATGGGGAAATCATCACCATCATCATCACCAACGATCCTCTCATCGGGAGGGGGTCAATCTCCATCAATATCTTCACCAGCACCATCTCTTCTCAAAACCCTAGTTCATCTCTTATATCCAATCTTGTACCAAAACCACAAATAGGTACGTGTGGGTTGCTAGTAGTGTTGATTACTCCTTGTAGTTGATGCTAATTGGTTTACTTGGTGGAAGATCATATGTTCAGATCCTTAATGCATATTATTACTCCTCTGATTATGAACATGAATATGCTTTGTGAGTAGTTACGTTTGTTCCTGAGGGCATGGGTGAAGTCTTGCTATTAGTAGTCATGTGAATTTTGTATTCGTTCAATATTTTGATGAGATGTATGTTGTCTTTCCTCTAGTGATGTTATGTGAACGTCGACTACATGACACTTCACCGTTATTTGGTCCTAGAGGAAGGCATTGATAAGTAATAAGTAGATGATGGGTTGCTAGAGTGACAGAATCTTAAACCCTAGTTTATGCGTTGCTTCGTTAGGGGCTGATTTGGATCCATATGCCTAATGTTGTGGTTAGGTTTACCTTAATACTTCTTTTGTAGTTGCGTATGCTTGCAATAGGGGTTAATCATAAGTGGGTTGCTTTTCCAAGTAAGGGTAGTACCCAAGCACCGGTCCACCCACATATCAAATTATCAAAGTACCGAACACGAATCATATGAGCGTGATGAAAACTAGCTTGACAATAATTCCCATGTGTCCTCGGGAGCTCTTTTCTCATTATAAGAAATTGTCCAGGCTTGTACTTTGCTACAAAAAGGATTGGGCCACCTTGCTGCACTTTATTTACTTTCATTTCTTGTTACTCGTTACAATTTATCTTATCACAAAACTATCTGTTACCTACAATTTCAGTGCTTGCAGAGAAAACCTTACTGAAAACCGTTTGTCATTTCCTTCTGCTCCTCGTTGGGTTCGACACTCTTACTTATCAAAAGGACTATGATAGATCCCCTACACTTGTGGGTCATCAAGACTCATTTCGGGCGCTGTTGCTGGGGAGTGAAGCGCCTTTGGTGAGTGGAACTTGGTAAGGAAACATTTATATAGTGTGCTGAAATTTTCTGTCACTTGTTACTATGGGAACTAATCCTTTGAGGGGCTTGTTCGGGGTATCTTCACCCGGACTATAGAGCAAAGAGTTGCTCCTCAACCTACTGAACCTAATGAAAATGTTTACTTTGAAATTCCTTCAGGTATGATAGAGAAACTGCTAGCTAATCCCTTTGCAGGAGATGGAACATTGCATCCCAATTTACACCTTATCTTTGTGCATGAAGTTTGTGGATTATTTAAGCTTGGAGGTATTCCCGATGATGTTGTTAATAGGAAGGTCTTCCCTTTATCTCTGAAGGGAGATGCATTGACATGGTATAGGCTATGTGATGATACGGGATCTTGGAATTATAAATGATTGAAGTTGGAATTTCATCATAAGTTCTATCCTATGCATCTTGTTCATCGTGATCATAATTACATATATAATTTCTGGCCTCATGAAGGAGGAAGAATCGCTCAAGCTTGGGGGAGGCTTAAGTCAATGTTATATTCATGCCCCAATCATGAGCTCTCAAGAGAAATGATTATTCAAAAAATTTATGCTCGGCTTTCTTCCAATGATCGCAACATGCTCGATACTTCCTGTGTTGGTTCTTATATGCTGAAGACTATTGAATTCAAATGGGACTTATTGGAAAGAATAAAACGCAACTCTGAATATTGGGGTTCCGACGATGGTAAGGACTCAGGTATGACACCTAAGTTTGATTGTGTTAAATCTTTTATGGATACCGATGCTTTTCGTGGATTTAGCGCTAAATATGGACTTGACTCTGAGATAGTAGCTTCTTCCTGTGAATCTTTTGCTACTCACGTTCATCTCCCTAAGGAGAAGTGGTTTAGATATAATCCTCCCATTGAAGTAAAAGTAGTTGCACCTATTACAGTTGAAGAAAAGACTGTCACTTATACTGATCCTATTGTTCCTACTACTTATGTTGAGAAACCTCCTTTTCCTGTTAGGATAAAGGATCGTGCTAAAACTTCGACTGTTGTTCGTAAGAGTAATACTAGAACTTATACACCTCCTGAGCAAATTAAGGTTGAACCTAGTATTGCTATGGTTAAAGATCTCTTGGATGATAATATAGATGGGCATGTTATTTACTTCTGTGGTGAAACTACTAATATTGTTAAACCAGATGCTAAAATACATAGACCTGTAGTAGGCATGCCTGTTATTTCTATTAAAATAGGAGATCATTGTTATCATGGCTTGTGTGATATGGGTGCTAGTGCTAGTGCAATACCTATTTCCTTATACCAAGAAATTATGCATGATATTGCACCCACTGAAATAGAAGGTATTTATGTTACTATTAAGCTTGCCAATAGAGATACTATTTCACCAGTTGGGATTGTTAGAGATGTTGAAGTCTTGTGTGGGAAGGTCAAATACCCTGCTGATTTTCTTGTTCTTGGTTCCCCACAAGATGACTTTTGTCCCATTATATTTGGTAGACCCTTCTTGAACATTGTTAATGCTAAGATTGATTGCAAAAAGGATGTTGTTACGATTGTCTTAGATGATATGACTCATGAGTTTAATTTTTCTAAATTTTGTAGACAACCCCGTGATAAAGAACTACCTAGTAAAGATGAAATAATTGGTCTTGCTTCTATTGCCGTGCCTCCTACTGATCCGTTAGAACAATATTTGCTAGATCATGAAAATGATATGTTTATGAAGAAAAGAAGGAAATAGATGAAGTGTTCTTTCAACAGGAACCTATTCTGAAATACAACCTACCCCTGTTGAAATTCTAGGGGATCCCCCTCCACCTAAGGGTGATCCCGTGTTTGAACTCAAACCATTACCTGATAATCTTAAGTATGCTTATCTTGATGAAAAGAAAATATATCCTGTTATTATTAGTGCTAACCTTTCAGAGCAAGAAGAAGAAAGACTATTGAAAACTCTGAAGAAGCACCGTGCTACTATTGGATATACTCTAGATGATCTCAAGGGCATTAGTCCCACGTTATGCCAACACAAAATTAATTTGGAGGATGATGTCAAACCAGTTAGAGATCCTCAACGACGATTGAATCCTAAGATGAAAGAAGTGGTAAGAAAGGACATACTAAAGCTCCTTGAGGCAGGTATAATTTATCCCATTGCTGATAGTGATTGGGTAAGCCTGCCCATTGTGTTCCTAAAAAGGGAGGTATTACTGTCGTTCCTAATGATAAAGATGAAGTAATCCCGCAAAGAATTATTACAGGTTATAGGATGGTAATTGATTTCCGTAAATTAAATAAAGCTACTAAGAAATATCATTACCCTTTACCTTTTATTGATCAAATGCTAGAAAGACTATCCAAACACACACATTTCTACTTTCTATATGGTTATTCTAGGTTCTCTCAAATACTTGTGTCAGCGAAGGATCAATCAAAAACTACTTTCACTTGCCATTTTGGTACTTTTGCTTATAGACGTATGCCTTTTGGTTTATGTAATGCACCTGCTACCTTTCAAAGATGCATGATGGCTATATTCTCCAACTTTTGTGAAAATATTTGTGAGGTATTCATGGATGATTTCTCTGTTTATGGATCCTCTTTTGATGATTGCTTGATCAACCTTGATCGAGTTTTGCAGAGATGTGAAGACACTAGTCTCGTGTTGAATTGGTAAAAGTGCCACTTTACGGTTAATGAAGGCATTGTCTTGGGGCATAAGATTTCCGAGAGAGGTATTGAAGTTGATAAAGCTAAAGTTGATGCTATTGAAAATATGCCATGTCCGAAGGACATAAAAGGTATAAGAAGTTTCCTTGGTCATGCCGGTTTTTATAGGAGGTTCATTAAGGACTTTTCTAAAATCTCTAGGCCTCTAACTAATTTATTGCAAAAAGATATTCCTTTTGTCTTTGATGATGATTGTGTAGAAGCATTTGAAATACTTAAGAAAGCTTTGATTACTGCACCTATTGTTCAGCCACTTGATTGGAATTTACCTTTTGAAATTATGTGTGATGCTAGTGATTATGTTGTAGGTGATGTTCTAGGGCAAAGAGTTGATAAGAAATTGAATGTTATCTAGTATGCTAGTAAGACTCTTGATACTGCCCAGAGAAATTATGCCACTACTGAAAAAGAATTCTTAGCAGTTGAGTTTTCTTGTGATAAGTTCAGACCTTACATTGTTGATTCTAAAGCTACTATTCACACCGATCATGGTGCTATTAAATATCTTATGGAAAAGAAAGATGCTAAACCTAGACTTATTAGATGGGTTCTCTTGCTCCAAGAATTTGATTTGCATATTATCGATAGAAAGGGAGTTGAGAACCCCGTTGGAGACAACTTGTCTGGGCTAGAGAATGTTTTTGATGATAGCTTTCGTGATGAACAATTAGCGGTCATTAATGCTTCTCGTACTGCTCCTTGGTATGCTGATTATGCTAATTACATTGTTGATAAATTTATACCACCTAGTTTCACATACCAGCAAAAGAAAAAGTTCTTTTATGATTTAAGACATTACTTCTGGGATGACCCACACCTTTATAAAGAAGGAGTAGATGGTGTTATTAGACATTGTGTACCTGAGCATGAACAGGAATAGATCCTACGCAAGTGTCACTCTGAATCATATGGAGGACACCACGTCGGAGATAGAACTGCACATAAGGTACTGCAATCCGGTTTTTATTGGCCTGCTCTCTTCAAAGATTCTCGTAAGTTTGTCTTGTCTTGTGATGAATGTCAAAGAATTGGTAATATTAGTGGACGTCAAGAAATTCCTATGAATTATTCTCTTGTCATTGAACCGTTTGATGTTTGGGGCTTTGATTATATGGGACCTTTTCCTGCCTCTAATGGTTACACACATATTTTAGTTGTTATTGATTATGTTACTAAGTGGGTAGAAGCTATTCCAACTAGTAGTGTTGATCATAACACCTCTATTAAGATGCTTAAAGAAGTTATTTTTCCGAGGTTTGGAGTCCCTAGATATCTGATGACTGATGGTGGTTCACATTTTATTCATGGTGCTTTCCGTAAGATGCTTTCTAAGTATGATGTTACTCATAGAATTGCATCTCCTTATCACCCGCAGTCTAGTGGTCAAGTAGAGTTGAGCAATAGAGAGCTCAAATTAATTTTGCAAAAGACTATCAATAGATCTAGAAAGAACTGGTCCAAAAAACTTGACGATGCATTATGGGCCTATAGAACTGCATATAAAAATCCTATGGGTATGTCTCCGTATAAGATGGTTTATGGAAAAGCATGTCACTTACCTCTTGAACTTGAACATAAAGCATATTGGGCTATTAAAGAGCTCAACTATGACTTCAAACTTGCTGGTGAGAAGAGGTTATTTGATATTAGCTCACTTGATGAATGGAGAACCCAAGCCTATGAGAATGCCAAGCTATTCAAAGAAAAATTCAAACGCTGGCATGACAAAAGGATACAAAAGCGTGAGTTTAATGTAGGTGATTATGTGTTATTATTCAACTCTTATTTAAGATTTTTTGCAGGAAAACTTCTCTCTAAATGGGAAGGTACTTACGTTATCGAGGAGGTCTATCGTTTTGGCGCCATAAAAATCAACAACTTCGAAGGCACAAGTCCGAGGGTGGTGAACGGTCAAAGAATTAAACATTATATCTCAGGTAATCCTATCAATACTGAAACTAATTTTATTGAAATCGTAACCCCGAAGGAATACATAAGGGAGACTTTCTAGAACGTTTCAGACTCCGAAAAGGAATAGGTATGTGGTACGGTAAGTAAACCGACTCCAAAACAATTCTAATGGCAATTTTTATCCGTTTTGGAATATTTAAGAATTTTGGGAAGAAAGAAGTAGTCCGAGAGGGATACAAGGCCTCCACGAGGGTGGAGGGTGCGCCCACCCTTCCTGGGCGCGCCCCCTGTCTTGTGGCCACCTCGTGTGCCTCCCGAACTCCGTTTTCTTGCACATTACGTATTTTGGTCGGTAAAAATTCATTATATAATCTCCCGAAGGTTTTTACCACCGTATCATGCAAATATCCTCTGTTTTCGTTTCGAGCTAGTTTTCTGACAGATCTAGAGCACCATGATGTCTCCAAGCACTCCCAAGGACAAATTTTTCGAGAGGGTTATCAACCCCTATCTCACGGAGGTGCTGCAACACCCTCAAACCATTGAGATGCATGAGGGGGTGCTGCACATCCGCGATGTGGAGGGACCAAGGCGTACCGGAAGCATGGAGATAAAGCTCGAAGCCATGGAGCAACAAGTTTTCAGGTGCCAAGGGATGGTGGAGCGTGGACTCAACGCCAACCAGATGATGATCACGGAGTTCACCAACAACCACAAGCTAGATGACAAGGTCATTGGGGAAACCATCTTCAAGCTTCAAGAGAAAATCGAGCACCTCCAAGCCCAGATCTATGACCTGCAAAACCAAAACTGTGAGTATGAATATAGATTCAAGAGGATGAGTTTGGCTGCAGATTTGAGGATACCGGAGACTTGATCATCCTTCTATGATGGTGAGCCTATGTCTTGGATGATGGACGACAAGCCTACATCATCAACAACTCCTAGTTCACCACCTCCGAGGACATAATCACATGGGTATGGGCACTCCCCTTGGCAACTGCCAAGCTTGGGGGAGGTGCCCCAGTATCGTATCACCATCACACTCCTATCTTTACCGTTTTACTTAGTTCGATCCTTTGGTAATATCTTGATCAAGTAGATTGAAGTTTTGATATGAATTAGTTTTGAATTTTGCTTTGTGATCTTTATGTAATCGAGTCTGTGAGTTATCTATAATAAAGATTAGTGTTGAGTCAAAGGGCTTTGCTATCTTGTTATGATCTTGAGAAGAATAGAAAGAATATAAAAGGAATAAAAGAGTTCATATTGATCTTGTGGATAGTGATGACTTCACACATAGAAAGTATGAGGCTTAAAACTTGTTGAGAGTTGACAAGCATAGTTTTGGTCATCGTTGTAATTAATAGGAAGTAATAAGGAAAGAGAGATTTTCACATATAAATACACTATCTTGGACATCTTTTATGATTGTGAGCACTCATTAAGTATGACATGCTAAAGAGTTGATGTTTGACAAGGAATACAATGTAATGGTTTATGTTTTCTCGCATCTCAGTTAAAGTATATTGTCATGGATCATTCAAACATGTTGAGCTTGCCTTTCCCCCTCATGCTAGACAAATTCCTAGCACCAAGTAGAGATACTACTTGTGCTTCCAAATATCCTTAAACCCAGTTTTGCCATGAGAGTCCACCATATCTACCTATGGATTGAGTAAGATCCTTCAAGTAAGTTGTCATCGGTGCAAGCAATAAAAATTGCTCTTTAAATATGCATGACTTATTAGTACGGAGAAAATAAACTTTATACGAGCTTTTTATGGAAGCAATAAAAGTGACAGACTGCATAATAAAGGTCCATATTCAAGTGGCAATATAAAGTGACGTTCTTTCGCACTAAGATTTTGTGTATACAACCCTAAAAGCACATGACAACCTCTGCTTCCCTCTGCGAAGGGCCTATCTGCTACTTTATGTCTTTTACTTTATGCAAGAGTCAAGGTGATCTTCACCTTTCCCTTTTTTCATTTTATCCTTTGGCAAGCACCTCGTGTTAGAAAGATCCTGATATATATATCCAATTGGATGTTCGTTGGCATGAACTATTATTGTTGACATCACCTAAAGGTGAATACGTTGGGAGGCAACATAATAAGCCCCTATCTTTCTCAATGTCCAATTAAAACTTCATAACCATAAGTATTGCGTGAGTGTTAGCAATTGTAGAAGACTATATGATAGTTGAGTATGTGGACTTGCTGAAAAGCTCTATTCTTGACTCTTTCTGACGTTATGATAAATTGCAATTGCTTCAATGACTGAGATTATAGTTTGTTAGTTCCCAATGAAGTTTATGTTCCATACTTGACATTGTGAATAGATTGTTACTTGATCATAGGAAATCATATGACAAAATCTACATATGTTGCTGTTATAAGAATGATCATGATGCCCTCATGTACGTATTTTATTTTTATCGACACCTCTATCTCTAAACATTTGGACATATTTTTCGATTTCGGCTTTTGCTTGAGGACAAGTGAGGTCTAAGCTTGGGGGAGTTGATACGTCCATTTTGCATCATGATTTTCTATCAATATTTATTGCATTATGGGATGTTATTACACGTTATGTCACAATACTTATGGCTATTCTCTCTTATTTTACAAGGTTTACCATGAAGAGGGGGAATGCCGGCAGCTGGGATTCTGACTGGAAAAGGAGCAAATATTGGAAACCTATTCTGCACAGCTCCAAAAGTCCCGCAACTCCACGAAAGTCATTTTTGGATTTAATAAGAATTTATGAGCAAAGAAAGTACCTGAGGGGGCCCACACCCTAGCCGGGAGGGTGGAGGGCGCGCCCAACCCTACTTGGCGCGCCCCTGTATCCTGGGCCCCCTGGTGGCCCTCCGGTGCCCATCTTCTGCTATATGAGGTCTTTCGTCCTGGAAAAAAATCAAGAGGAAGCTTACAGGACGAAACTCCGCCGCCACGAGGCAGAACCTTGGCGGAACCAATCTAGGGCTCCGACAAAGTTGTTCTGCCGGGGAAACTTCCCTCCGGGAGGGGGAAATCATCACCATCGTCATCACCGACGATCCTATCATCGAGAGGGGGTCAATCTCCATCAACATCTTCACCAGCACCATCTCCTCTCAAAACCCTAGTTCATCTCTTGTATCCAATCTTGTATCAAAACCACAAATTGGTACCTGTGGGTTGCTAGTAGTGTTGATTACTCCTTGTAGTTGATGCTAATTGGTTTACTTGGTGTAAGATCATATGTTCAGATCCTTAATGCATATTATTACTCCTCTGATTAGGAACATGAATATGCTTTGTGAGTAGTTACGTTTGTTCCTGAGGACATGGGTGAAGTCTTGATATTAGTAGTCATGTGAATTTGGTATTCGTTCGATATTTTGATGAGATGTATGTTGTCTTTCCTCTAGTGGTGTTATGTGAACGTCGACTACATGACACTTCACCATTATTTGGGCCTAGAGGAAGGCATTGGGAAGTAATAAGTAGATGATGGGTTGCTAGAGTGACAGAAGCTTAAAACCTAGTTTATGCGTTGCTTCTTTAGGGGCTGATTTGGATCCATATGCCTAATGTTGTGGTTAGGTTTACCTTAATACTTCTTTTGTAGTTGCAGATGCTTGCAATAGGGGTTAATCATAAGTGGGTTGCTTGTCCAAGTAAGGGTAGGACCCAAGCACCGGTCCACCCACATATCAAATTATCAAAGTACCGAACATGAATCATATGAGCGTGATGAAAACTAGCTTGACGATAATTCGCATGTGTCCTCGGGAGCTCTTTACTCATTATAAGAAATTGTCCAGGCTTGTCCTTTTCTACAAAAAGGATTGGGCCACCTTGCTGCACTTTATTTACTTTCATTGCTTGTTACTCGTTACAATTTATCTTATCACAAAACTATCTGTTACCTACAATTTCAGTGCTTGCAAAGAAAAACTTACTGAAAACCGCTTGTTATTTCCTTCTGCTCCTCATTGGGTTTGACACTCTTACTTATCAAAAGGACTACAATAGATCCCAACACTTGTGGGTCATCAACTCGCAACTAGGAAAGTGTGTGTGTTTTGTCGTGGCCCCCAGTTGCAGCCCGACCATCAACTCACAACTAGGTGTGTGTGTGTGTGTGTGTGTGTGTGTGTGTGTGTGTGTGTGTGTGTGTGTTTGTGTGTGTGTGTGTGGTGTGTAGAGGGTCCTAGTTGCATGTCGACCGTC
>NC_041387.1:555144879-555167165 GCF_002162155.2 Triticum dicoccoides
CACAACTAGGGTGTGTGTGTGTTCTTATCGAGGGTCCCCAGTTGCAACCTGAGCATCGACTCGCAACTAGGTGTGTGTGTGTGTGTTGAGGGTACCTAGTTGCATGTCAACCATCGACTCGCAACTAGGTGTGGGGGGTGTGGAGGGTCCCAGTTGCATGCCAACCATCGACTCACAACTAAGGGTTTGTGTTTGTCGTGGCCCCCAGTTACAACCCGACCATCGACTCACAACTAGGTGTGTCTGTGTGTGTGTCGAGGGTCCCAGTTGCATGTTGAAAGTGCAACTATCCCTGGGTGGTTTTGGTAATTATTAACAACATATAGCTCATTGAAGTAATGCTATTTCAAGATGAATATTTCAGGAAAGTTAAATGTTTGGCATGGCATGGATTAGAAATGTGGACCCCTCAAAATGCTAAGGACAAAGGATTGGCTCAAGCTCTAAAGCTCAAGACTCTACATTTTACTTTTAGTGATCCAAGACCACATTAAGTCCATATGAAAAGCCAATACTATTAAAAGGGGATGAGGTGTTTCTTAATGGCTTTCTTGCTCAAAATGCTTAGTGATATGCTCCAAAACCCTCAACCACTTTCTCATATCCACATATGTCCCAAACTAACTCGGCCCCACCGATTTGATCTATCCGGCGCCACCGAGTTCATTTGACATAGCCACTGCCAAAAACCCTAGTCACTTCGATCTCACCGGTAGGGATCTCGTGTCACGTCCAATATGCGATACTATCCTAAAGAGACTCAAAGGTCCCACCAAGGATAGAACCGCATATTGAAACGCTTTTGCAAGGTGGATATCATTACATCAACATTACATAATAGATGGGGATACATACAAGAGGCATACAATGCCATACGAATACAACATCACAATACATAAGATCAACATCCGAACTACGGATGAAACACAAACAGAAACTCAAACGACATACACCGTGCTAGCTAAGCTGCCGTCCTGGAACCTATCCCCTGATCGAAGACGAAGTAGAAGAAGAACTCCAAAACAAGCAAGCATCGCTCTCGCGTCAAGATCATCGCATAAACCTGTACCTGCAACTGTTGTTGTAGTAATCTGTGAGCCACGAGGACTCAGCAATCCCATTACCATGGGTATCAAGACTAGCAAAGCTTAAGGGGAAAGGAATGGGTAAAGTGGTGAGGTTGCAGCAGTGACTAAGCAAGATATTGTGGCTAACATATGCAAATAAGAGCGAGAAGAGAGCAAACGGAACGGTCGTGAAGCTAGCAATGATCAAGAAGTGATCCTGAACTCCTACTTACGTCAAACATAACCCAAAACCGTGTTCACTTCCCGGACTCCACCGAGAAGAGACCATCACGGCTACACACGCGGTTGATGCATTTTAATTCGGATCTGGTGTCAAGTTATCTACAACCGGACATTAACAAATTCCCATCTGCCACATAACCGCAGGCACGGCTTTCGAAAGTTTATACCCTGCAGGGGTGTCCCAACTTAGCCCATGATAAGCTCTCGCGATCAACGAAGGATATACCTTCTCCCAGGAAGACCCGATCAGACTCGGAATCCCGGTTTACAAGACATTTCGACAATGGTAAAACAAGACCAGCAAAGCCGCCTGATGCACCGACAAATCCCGATAGGAGCTGGACATATCTCGTTCTCAGGGCAACACCGGATGAGACTAGCTACGAGTAAAACCAGACTTCGAGTTTCCCCGAGGTGGCCCCGCAGGCAGCTCGGTTCGGACCAACACTTAGACAAGCACTGGCCCGGGGGGGCGCTAAAATAAAGATGACCCTTGGGTTAATTACTCCCAAGGGAAATATAGGTTGTGGTGAGGCAAATGGTAAAACCAATGTTGGGCCTTGCTGGAGGAGTTTTATTCAAAGCGAACTGTCAAGGGGGTCCCATAAATCACCCAACCGTGTAAGGAACGCAAAATCCGGGAACATAACACCGATATGACGGAAACTAGGGCGGCAAGAGTGGAACAAAACACCAGGCATAAGGCTGAGTCTTCCACCCTTTACCAAGTATATAGATGCATTAATAATATAAGAGATATTGTGATATCCCAATCATATTCCTGTCCACCATGGAGCAATCTTCAACTTCACCTGCAACTAACAACTATAAGAGGGGCCGAGCAAAAGCGGTAACATAGCCAAACAACGGTTTGCTAGGAAGGGTGAAAAAGGCTAGAGGCTGACATGGCAAATTGGGAGGCTTGATAAACAAGTGATAGGTAGTGCAGCATAGCGATAGAACGAATCAACTAGCATAGCAATGATAGTAGTGAGATCCAGGGTAGCGGTCATCTTGCCTGAAATCCCGCAAGGAAGAAGAACGAGTCCATGAAGAAGACGAACGGATGAAGCCGAACCAAGCGTAGACGAATGAATCCTCATGATCGCAACGAAACGGGAACTATCGAGAAGAAGCACACAACAAGGTAAACACACAACACATAGACATGACATGATGCACAAACAAGTATGATGCAAGACAAAGCTACATGAAGCTACTCATGGCAAGAGATGATGCATACAAGAGCAACACATCAAGGCAAGTTTAAATGAGGCCGGAAACAACATATAACAATTCCGGTAAGTCCTCATATGCAAATTTCAAAGTTGGTCCAGATCTGAATAAACCTTATGTTCAAGTTGTTATACAGCAAGTTAAGATGCACCAAGATGATCTACACGAGATTCTAGTCAAGTTACATATAAAGTTCATTTAATTCGGAGCTACGGCCTAGAAGATATGAGCAAAACAAGTCAAGCATGGCATTGATGCAAAATGCATACAAACATCAAGCAAACACCTCAAAACATGGATGCAACATGATAATATGAAACTTCATGCAAAATCAAGCAAGTTTCATATAGAGCACACTCAAAACGGAGCAACGGTGCAACACATACACTCTAAACAAGACATAACAACAATCTGCACAAAACAACAACTAGGCATATTTTAAGCATCAAAACAACATGCTACAACACCTTAACAAGAAAACAAAAGGCATGTACATGATGTACAGGTAAAGCATTACAAAACATGAACACTGAGCTATCTCCATAAATCACTAGAACATGCTCAAAAACACATGGCAAGATTGCAAATAATATCAGTTTCAGACTTAGCAGAAATAATATCAGGTTGCAATGTTCAGAGCTATCAAACAACATGCTACAGGAACTTATCATGGCAAACAAAGGCATGGCATGAACCTACTAATTATATAGAACAAAAGTCCTTTACTGACCATGAGCCAAAAAGGATCATAAGATATGATGGCACCCATGTAAACATGGCAAGTTATGTGACAGATTCAAGCATGGCCGAACAACAATAAGTAGGCATGTTGGTGAGCTTATACCACTCATCACAGAGAATTTCATGGCATGAAAAGGTAACCAACAGTAAGAAGACATGTTTATGAAGCTAAGGATGGCAAGATCAAGTTCATAGGGTGCATGGATCACTAGCAACACATATGGCAAAACTGAACTTAATGTTAACAGGCTGACAACAACATTATTAAGCAACTTTAGAGCAAGATTACAACAAGCTACAGCAAGCTATAAATGCAACCAGGGGCATGGACGGATATATCATGACATGTATAACAAAACATCCTTAGTGAACATCTCCATATTATGCATAGAATGACTTGTAGCAGCAGGTTTACATAGCATCACGAAATAACAGGATCAGCCTAGCAAAACAGCAATAGCAAGTACCCTACTTAACAAGCTCGATGCACTCACTACAAGACTCACAAAAATATATGGATTGCACCTCCATAAAGATGGCATGACATAGTTCAAAACACATGTATACATCAACCTCATAGGATGCACACACAAAATGCAACGAAAAAGACAAAACCTCAAGTTATAACAGTTTCAGCAGATTAACATCATATAGCACTCTTGCAACGATGATTCAGGCATCAAGATGAGCTCAAATGAACATGGTGCAATGGAATGAAATGTAGATCATCTCATGACGAACATTTTGATATGTTATGCACGCAAAACGGAGCAGTATGCATGGAGTTATGATGCAATGAACAGGCGCACAAAATGCTGAAATTAAAGGGACTTAGCAGTTTTTATGAATAAAAACAGAACGGGCGCAGGATAGTTAAAAGCCGCACGGTGCGGGATTTAGGAGGGGGTGGCTCACCATGGGCTGCAGGCCTGGGTCGGCTGTAGCTGGGCTGGGCCGAGGCTGGAGCTGGCCTGCGGGCTGGCGGCTGCGGGGATCCCGAGGAAGAGGGGTCTAGGGGTAGGTGAAGGCTAGGGTTGCCCATTTTGGAAGGAAGGGGTGTATATATAGGGGAGGTTAGGGTTTGAGGGGAGTTTTGGGGTGTTTCTCGACCCTTCGATTGTGATTTGACGGTCCGGAACGGAGGGGGGGTTTAGGTGGGCTGCAGGTGGGCTGAGAAGAGGGGTTGGGCTGAGAAAAGAGAAGAGAAAGAGAGGCCCGGCGGCAGTTTCGAACACCGAAACATCCGACGAAGGTACCGACAACGGTACCGCTATATATTTAATGGTTGGGCTATCAAATGAGCTCCGAATGCGACGAAACTTGACAGGCGCTCTGTCTACACAATAATAAGACCACATGCCAACTATCACCCCATTCTGAGAACATTTTTATGCCACTTATAAAAATAATATTCGGAGGTGCCACAGGCGCGTGCGAGTGTGGTTGGGCTCAGAACGGACAACGGAGAGAACCGGGAGGACCCGAACAGATGCAAGTTTTGAAAAACATGCAGATGAAATGCAGATGATGACATGGCAAAATGCAACACGCAAGCAAATGACATGGCAACAACGACGAATAACTGGGAGACACCTGGCGCATCGAATCCGGGGTGTTTCATCTCGGTCTCACCGCGATGGGATTGCAAACTCTTTGTTTCCCTTTGTAATGTTTCAGTCTAACCGAGATGAGCGATTGGTCCCACTGAGTTTGCAATGCAAACTCTCTGTTTCCCCTTCATAACATTTTGGTCTCACCGAGATGAGCGAATCGGTCCCACCGAGTTTGCCTGACCAACTCTCTGGTTAGCTTATTACCAAAGTCGGTCCCACCGAGTTTGTGTAATCGGTCTCACCGAGATCATGTTATGCCCTAACCCTAAAGAAATCGGTCCCACCGAGTTGACATGTTGGTCCCATCGAAATACCTAACGGTCACATTATGAACTCAATCGTCTGACCGAGTTTCATGATTCGGTCTCACCGAGTTTGGTAAATTGTGTGTAACGGTTAGATTTGTGTGGAGGCTATATATACCCCTCCACCCTTTCTTCATTTGTGGAGAAAGCCATCAGAACGTGCCTACACTTCCAGCATTCATTTTCTGAGAGATAACCACCTACTCATGTGTTGAGGTCAAGATATTCCATTCCAACCACATAAATCTTGATCTCTAGCCTTCCCCAAGTTGCTTTCCACTCAAATCATCTTTCCACCAAATCCAATCCTATGAGAGAGAGTTAAGTGTTGGGGAGTGATGTCTACTACAAAACCTTCTTCTTGTAGACGTTGTTGGGCCTGCAAGTGCACAGGTTTGTAGGACAGTAGCAAATTTCCCTCAAGTGCATGACCTAAGGTTTATCAATCCGTAGGAGGCGTAGGATGAAGATGGTCTCTCTCAAACAACCCTGCAACCAAATAACAAAGAGTCTCTTGTGTCCCCAACACACCCAATACAATGGTAAATTGTATAGGTGCACTAGTTCGGCGAAGAGATGGTGATACAAGTGCAATATGGATGGTAGATAAAGGTATTTGTAATCTGAAATAATAAAAACAGCAAGGTAGCGAGCGGTAAAAGTGAGAGTAAACGGTATTGCAATGATAGGAGACAAGGCCTAGGGTTCATACTTTCACTAGTGCAAGTTCTCTCAACAATAATAACATAGATAGATCATATAATAAGCCCTCAACATGCAACAAAGAGTCACTCCAAAGCCACTAATAGCGGAGAACAAACGTAGAGATTATGGTAGGGTACGAAACCACCTCAAAGTTATCCTTTTTGTTCTATCTTCAAGAGTTCGTAGTAAAATAACATAAAGCTATTCTTTCCACTCAATCCATCATAGAGTTCATACTAGAATAACACCTTAAGACACAAATCAACCAAAACCCTAATGTTACCTAGATACTCCATTGTCACCTCAAGTATCCGTGGGCATGATTATACGATATGCATCACACAATCTCAGATTCATCTATTAAACCAACACAAAGTACTTCAAAGAGTGCCCCAAAGCTACTACTGGAGAGTCAAGAACGTGTGCCAACCCCTATGCATAGGTTCATGGGCGGAACCCGCAAGTTAGTCACCAAAACATACATCAAGAGGCATATGATATCCCATTGTCACCACAGATAAGCACGGCAAGACATACATCAAGTGTTCTCATAAAAGACTCAATCCGATAAGATAACTTCAAAGGGGAAACTCAATTCATCACAAGAGAGTAGAAGGGGAGAAACATCATAAGATCCAACTACAATAGCAAGCGGGGGTACATCAAGATCGTACCATAGAGGGAACATGAGAGAGAACACGAGAGAGAGAGAGAGAGAGAGAGATCAAACACATAGCTATTGGTACATACCCTCAGCCCCGAGGGTGAACTACTCCCTCCTCATCATGGAGATTGCCGGGATGATGAAGATGGCCACCGGTGAAGGATCCCCCCTCTGGCAGGGTGCCGGAACAGGGCCCCGATTGGTTTTTTGTGGCTCTGGAGGTTTGCAGCGGCGGAACTCCCGATCTATGTTCTGTTCTAGAAGTTTTTGGGTACGTAGGTATATATGGGTGCAAGGGGTACGTGATGGACCTCCGGGGTGCTCACGAGGCAGGGGGGCATGCCCAGGGGGGTAGGGCGTGCCCCCACCCTCGTGGGCAGCCCGGGACTCCCCCGACGTGCACTCCAAGTCTATCAGGTGGGTTTCCTTCCAAAATTAACTTCTATAGTTGATTTCATTCCGTTTTGACTCCGTCTGATATTCCTTTTCCTTGAAACACTGAAATAGACATAAAACAGCAAATCTGGGCTGGGCCTCCGGTTAATAGGTTAGTCCCAAAATTAATATAAAAGTGGATAATAAAGCCCATAATCATTCAAAACAGATAATAATATAGCATGAATGCTTCATAAATTATAGATACGTTGGAGATGTATCAGCATCCCCAAGCTTAATTCCTACTCGTCCTCGAGTAGGTAAATGATAAAAGAAAGAATTTATGAAGTCTGAATGCTAGAAGGTGCACAAGTTTGATCAATGATAATTTCAATCACCTTTTCTAGCATGATTATATGTCATAACAGTAGTTCATCTCATAAAACTTTTCACGAACTAGTAACAAGCAATTCACATGTTAAAGCATAGACCATAAACATTCTTGAAAACTAGCAAACTTCATTCTTAGTCATCAAAACAATTGCAATTCATCTTATTTTCAGGAATAGCAAACTCCACATACTCAACTATCATATAGTCTTCTACAATTGCTAACACTCACGCAATACTTGTGGTTATGAAGTTTTAGTCAGACACAGAGAAAGATTGGGGCTTATAATGTTGCCTCCAAATGCATTCACTTTGGGTGATGTCAACAATAATAGTTCATGCTAACGTACATCCAATTGGATATATATATCAGGATCACCCCACCACAAAGTGCTTGCCAAAGGATAAAATGAAAAAGGGAAAGGTGAAGACCACCTTGACTCTTGCATAAAGTAAAAGACATAAAGTAAAAGATAGGCCCTTCGCAGAGGGAAGCAGGGATTTGCAGAGATGCCAGAGCTCAATTTTGAAATAGAGATAAATAATTTTGAGAGGTATGATCTCATTGTCAACATAACAACCAAGAGTTCCCAATATCTTCCATACTACATACATTATAGGCGGTTCCCACGCAGAATGGTAAAAGTTTATACTCCCCCAACCACCAACAAACATCAATCCATGGCTTGCTCAAAACAACGAGTGCCTCCAACTAACAACAATCCTGGGGGAGTTTTGTTTAATTATTTTGATTTGCTTTGATCTTTTCGGATCATGGGATTGGGCATCCCGGTTACCGCCACTTTCTCGTGAATGAGGAGCGGAGTCCACTCCTCTTGAGAATAACCCACCTAGCATGGAAGACACTGACAGCCCCTAGTTGCTATATGAGCAATTCGGGAATACAAAACAGATTATAATTTGAAGGTTTAGAGTTTGGCACATGCAAATTTACTTGGAACGGCAGGTAAATACCGCATATAGGTAGGTATGGTGGACACTCATGGCAAAAACTGGGTTTAAGGATATTGGATGCTCAATCAGTATTCCCGCTTAGTACAGATATTTAGGCTAGCAAGGGGAGAAAGGCAAGCTCAACATGTTTGAATGATCCATGACAATATACTTTAACTGAGATGCGAGAAAACATAACCCATTACATTGTCTTCCTTGTCCAACATCAACTCTTTAGCATGTCATACTTAATGAGTGCTCACAATTATAAAAGATGTCTATGATAATATATTTATATGTGAAATCTCTCTTCCTTCAATATTCTTTCATGAATTGTTCAAATGACCAATACAATGCTTGCTAACCGTCAATAAATTTATAACCTCTACTTCTTAGATGTGAAGTCATTACTCCCCATGGGATAAGCAAATGAAACATATATAATTTCAGATTTATGACAATCAATTCATTCAACAATTTACTCATAGGATATAAGTGAAGCACACGAGTAAATGAAAAACTACTCCAAAAAGATATAAGTGAAGATCAAAGAGTAGCTAAATAATTATGCAACTATGCAAAGACTCTCTATCTCATTAAAGAATTTCAGATCTCGGTATCTTATTCAAGCAGCAAGCAAAGAAAAGTAAAATGACAATGCAAGGATATCATAACTCATGTGAAGAAGCAAGGACTTAGGCTCAACCGATACTAACCGATAGTTGTTGAAGAAGAAAGGTGGGATGCCTACCGGGGCATCCCCAAGCTTAGATGCTTGAGACTTCTTGAAATATTATCTTGGGGTGCCTTGGGCATCCCCAAGCTTGAGCTTTTGTGTCTACTTAATTCCTTGCATGTCACGGTTTCTCTTTTTATCAAAAGCTTCATTCACAACAAACTCAACAAGAACTCGTGAGATAGGTTAGTATAAACCAATGCAAAACCTTATCATTTTCTACTGTAAAAGATCACTAAAATTATTATTCAACATTGAATACTAAATGCCTCTGTATATTTAATACTCCTATCAACAAATAGAATCATTAAACAAGCAAACATATGCAAACAATGCAACCATAACAGCAATCTGCCTAAACAGTACAGTCTGTAAAGAATGCAAGAGTAACAATACTTACCCGATTCAAAAAATTATGAACTAAAATTCCCACTGTAATAAATTTATCAGAGCTTAATATACAAAAAGATTCAATGTTATACCATTCTCTGACTTTTCTAGGGAATTTTTGCAACAGCGGTAAACTTTCTGTTTTCAAACAGCAACATGTAAACTAGAAAAATAAGCATGGCAAAGGCTATTCTTGACTTTTTTATTGAAAATAAAGATGAAAAACATTAATCTAACTAACATCAAGAAAAAACTAGCAAAATAAAATGACACTCCAAGCAAAACACATATCATGTGGTGAATAAAAATATAGCTGCAAGTAAAGTTACCGATGAACGAGGACGAAAGAGGGGATGCCTTCCGGGGCATCCCCAAGCTTAGGCTCTTGGTTGTCCTTGAATATTACCTTGGGGTGCCTTGGGCATCCCCAAGATTAGGCTCTTTCCACTCCTTATTCCATAGTCCATCGAATCTTTACCCAAAACTTGAAAACTTCAACCACACAAAACTCAAAACAAAAACTCGTAAGCTCCGTTAGTATAAGAAAATAAAACCACCACTTAGGTACTGTAATGAACTCATTCTAAATCCAAATTGGTGTTAAACCTACTGTATTCCAACTTATCTATGGTTCATACCCCCCGATACTACTCATAGATTCATCAAAATAAGCAAACAACACATAGGAAACAGAATCTGTCAAAAAACAGAACATTCTGTAGTAATCTGTATCAAACGTATACTTATAGAACTCAAAAAATTCTGAAATAAATTGCTGGACCTGATGAATTTGTATATTAATCACCTGAAAAAATAATCAACCTAAAAGCACTCTCCAGTAAAAAATGGCAGCCATTCTCGTGAGCGCAAAAGTTTCTGTTTTTTACAGCAAGATCATATAGACTTCACCCAAGTCTTCCCAAAGGCTCTACTTGGCACTTCATTGAAACAAAAGCTATAAAACATGGTTACTACAGTAGCATAATCATGTGGACACACAAAAACAGTAAGGATAAATATTGGGTTGTCTCCCAACAAGCGCTTTTCTTTAATGCCTTTCTAGCTAGGCATGATGATGACAATGATGCTCACATAAAAAATAAGAATTGAAACATAACGGGAACATCATGAAGCATATGACTAGCACTTTTAAGTCTAACCCACTTCCTATGCATAGGGATTTTGTGAGCAAATAACTTATGGGAACAATAATCAACTACCATAGGAAGGTAACACAAGCATAGCTTCAAGAATTTAAGCACATAGGGAGAAAACTTGATATTATTGCAATTCCTACAAGCATATGTTCCTCTCTCATAATAATTTTCAGTAGCATCATGAATGAATTCAACAATATAACCAGCACCTAAAGCATTCTTTTCATGATCTATTTGCATAGAAAATTTTCTACTCTCCACATAAGCAAAATTCTTCTCATGAATAGTAGTGGGAGCAAACTCAACAAAATAACTATCATATGATTGAAAATTAAGATCAAGATGACAAGTTTCATGGTTATCATTATTCTTTCAAGCATACGTGTCATCACAATAATCATCATAGATAGGAGGCACGCTTTCATCATAGTAAATTTGCTCATCAAAGCTTGGGGGACAAAAAATATCATCTCCATCAAACATAGCTTCCCCAAGCTTGTGGCTTTGCATATCATTAGCATCATGGGTATTCAGGGAATTCATACTAACAACATTGCAATCATGCTCATCATTCACATTGCCAAGCATTCTATGTAATTCTTCTTCTAGAACTTGAGCACAGTTTTCCTTTCCATCATTCTCATGAAAGATATTAAAAAGAAGAAGCGTATGAGATAAACTTAACTCCATTTTTTGTAGTTTTCTTTTATAAACTAAACTAGTGATAAAACAAGAAACAAAAAGATTCGATTGCAAGATCTAAAGATATACCTTCAAGCGCTAACCTCCCTGGCGACGGCGCCAGAAAAGAGCTTGATGTCTACTACACATCCTTCTTCTTGTAGACGTTGTTGGGCCTGCAAGTGCACAGGTTTGTAGGACAGTAGCAAATTTCCCTCAAGTGGATGACCTAAGGTTTATCAATCCGTAGGAGGCGTAGGATGAAGATGGTCTCTCTCAAACAACCCTGCAACCAAATAACAAAGAGTCTCTTGTGTCCCCAACACACCCAATACAATGGTAAATTGTATAGGTGCACTAGTTCGGCGAAGAGATGGTGATACAAGTGCATTATGGATGGTAGATAAAGGTATTTGTAATCTGAAATAATAAAAACAGCAAGGTGGCAAGCGGTAAAAGTGAGCGTAAACGGTATTGCAATGATAGGAAACAAGGCCTAGGGTTCATACTTTCACTAGTGCAAGTTCTCTCAACAATAATAACATAGAAAGATCATATAACAAGCCCTCAACATGCAACAAAGAGTCACTCCAAAGCCACTAATAGCGGAGAACAAACGTAGAGATTATGGTAGGGTATGAAACCACCTCAAAGTTATCCTTTCTGTTCTATCTATTCAAGAGTTCGTAGTAAAATAACATAAAGCTATTCTTTCCGCTCAATCCATCATAGAGTTCATACTAGAATAACACCTTAAGACACAAATCAACTAAAACCCTAATGTCACCTAGATACTCCATTGTCACCTCAAGTATCCGTGGGCATGATTATACGATATGCATCACACAATCTCAGATTCATCTATTCAACCAACACAAAGTACTTCAAAGAGTGCCCCAAAACTACTACCGGAGAGTCAAGAACGTGTGCCAACCCCTATGCATAGGTTCATGGGTGGAACCCGCAAGTTGGTCACCAAAACATGCATCAAGAGGCATATGATATCCCATTGTCACCACAGATAAGCACGACAAGACATACATCAAGTGTTCTCATAAAAGACTCAATCCGATAAGATAACTTCAAAGGGGAAACTCAATTCATCACAAGAGAGTAGAGGGGGAGAAACATCATAAGATCCAACTACAATAGCAACCTCGGGATACATCAAGATCGTGCCATAGAGGGAACACGAGAGAGAACACGAGAGAGAGAGAGAGATCAAACACATAGCTACTGGTACATACCCTCAGCCCCGAGGGTGAACTACTCCCTCCTCGTCATGGAGATCGCCGGGATGATGAAGATGGCCACCGGTGAAGGATCCCCCCTCCGGCCGGGTGCCGGAACAGGGTCCCGACTGGTTTTTCGTGGCTCCGGAGGTTTGCGGCGGCGGAACTCCCGATCTATGTTCTGTTTTGGAAGTTTTTGGGTACGTAGGTATATCTGGGTGCAAGGGGTACGTCGGTGGACCTCCGGGGTGCTCACGAGGAAGGGGGGCGCGCCCAGGGGGTAGGGCGCGCCCCCACCCTCGTGGGCAGACCGGGACTCCCCCGACATGCACTCCAAGTCTATCAGGTGGTTTCCTTCCAAAATTAACTTCTCCAGTTGATTTCGTTCCGTTTTGACTCCATATGATATTCCTTTTCCTCGAAACAATGAAATAGGCATAAAACAACATATCTGGGTTGGGCCTCCGGTTAATAGGTTAGTCCCAAAAATAATATAAAAGTGGATAATAAAGCCCATAATCATTCAAAACAGATAATAATATAGCATGAATGCTTCATAAATTATAGATACGTTGGAGACGTATCAGGGAGACTATCATTTGAAGCACAAGAACAAGAAGTTCATCATCAACACACCATCTATTACCTTTTGGAGAGTGGTGTCTCCTAGATTGGTTAGGTATCACTTGGGAGCCTCCATCAAGATTGTGGAGTTGAACCAAGGAGTTTGTACGGGCAAGGAGATCGCCTACTTCTTGAAGATCTACCCTAGTGAGGCAAGTCCTTCGTGGGCGATGGCCATGGTGGGATAGACAAGGTTGCTTCTTCGTGGACCCTTCGTGGGTGGAGCCCTCCGTGGACTCGCACAACCGTTACCCTTCGTGGGTTGAAGTCTCCATCAATGTGGATGTACGATAGCACCACCTATTGGAACCACGCCAAAAATCTCCGTGTCTCCAATTGCCTTTGCACTCTCCAAACTCCTCCCTTTACCTTCAAGTGCAATGTTTTACATTCCGCTGCTATACTCCTAGAATTGCATGCGTAGGTTGATTGCTTGACTTGTGTAAAGTTGCTAAAATCTACCAAGACATAAAATTGGGAAAAGGCTAGTTTTTTATTTGGTCAAGTAGTCTAATCACCCCCCTAGACATACTTTTGATCCTACAAGTGGTATCAGAGCTACGGTCTCCATTTTCCTTGATTTCCATAGCTTTTGGTGATCATAGCCTTGGTTTCACAACCTAGGAGAGTATGGCGTCTAGCGAGGGAAATTACCACCGTAGAGGTCCTTACTTTGATGGTACAAATTTTGCTAGTTGGAAGCATAAGATGAAAATGCATATTCTTGGACATAACCCCACCGTTTGAGCTATTGTGTGTATTGGCTTGAAAGGTGAATTCTTTGATGGGAGAGAACCGAACCGTGAAGCTACCGCGGAAGAGTTGAAGATGCTGCAATACAATGCTCAAGCTTGCGATATTCTCTTCAACGGATTGTGCCCCGAAGAATTCAACAAAATCAGCCGTCTTGAGAATGCAAAGGAAATTTGGGATACTTTGATTGATATGCATGAAGATACTGACTTCGTCAAGGAATCCAAACTGGATGTGCTTCAAAGTCAGCTTGACAAGTTCAAAATGAAGATGGTGAAGGTGTCGCTGAAATGTACTCTAGGCTTGCTCTCATCACAAATGAGATTGTCGGCTTAGGAAGTGAAGAGATGACCGATAGATTCATCATCAAGAAGATCCTAAGAGCCTTGGATGGAAAATATGATACCATGTGCACATTGATCCAAATGATGCCCAATTACAAAGATCTCAAGCCAACGGAAGTCATTGGAAGAATTGTTGCTCATGAGATGTCACTCAAGGATAAAGAAGAGCTTCACAACAAGTCAAGTGGTGCTTCAAAAGCCCCATGTGATGCTCCTACATCATCAAGTGATAAACAAACCTTCAATGAATAATTGAGCCTAATGGTTAAGAACTTCAACAAGTTCTACAAGAGCAGAAGCAAGGAAAGAAGTTCCAAGTCAAGGTCCTACAATGACAAAAGATCTTCGAGTCGTGAACGTAATTGCTACAATTGTGGAAGACCCGGACACTACTCCAAAGAGTGTGCGGCTCCCTACAAAAGAAGAGAAGATTCACCCAAAAGAAGAAGTAGAAGAGAAGAATCACCACCAAGAGAGAGAAGGAGTAGAGATGATCATTATGAATGAAGAACCTCCTGCAGAAGCAAGGATTCGGAAAGGAAGGACAAATCATCAAAGAGCTGCACAAAACGAAGACATCAAGCTCACGTTGGTGAATAGGTATCCAGCCCCGATTCCGACCATCACTCCGAAAGAAGTTATCACTCCGACTCCGAATATACTCAAGATGAAGGTGTTGCCGGTCTAGCACTTGTGTCAACCAACTCCTATGACATATTTGACTCACCAAATGAAGGAATTGGAAGATGCTTCATGGCTAAAGGCCCAAAGGTATCACACACCGAGTATGTTGATTTCAATAGTGATGAAGATGATTTTCTAGGTGATGATGATTTACTTGTTGACAACTCTAGTTATGAAAACTATGTTGAACTTGCTATTAATCGTGCTAGTCAAGATAAAATGAATGATGATGATAAGAAGGAGATTGAGCATCTAACTAAAGAACTAGACACTCTTAAGTTAGCTCATGAAACTACCTTGGAAGATCATCAAGAACTTTTAAAGACTCATGAGAAGTTACGCTTTGAAAAGCTCAACCTAGAGCAAGAGCATGGGTTTTTAAAGGCAATCAATGATGATATTCACAAGAAAAAGTTCTTACATTGCCAAGCGTTTACTCTTGTCTACTTACATGCCACAAGTTAAATCTAACAACAAGAGTAAGGAAGATTCTTCTTCTAGTAGTAACAATAATCATACTAAATCCAATGTTGTTGCTTCTAGTAGTTCTCTTGATTCCACTAACGATTCTCTTAGCCAAGTTACACTTGAGCACGAAAATAGCTTATTGAAGGGAATTATAGAGAAAGGTGTTTACAAGAGCCTTGCCGGAAGTAAGCAATTTGAGGAAATTGTACGCAAGCAAGGAAGGCACCGAAAGAATCAAGGTGTTGGTTTTGAACGAAAGTTCAATGCCAATTTAGTTGAGTGGGAAGAAGATCAATACCCCAAGACGAAGTTTGTTCCTCAACAAGAGAAGTATGATCCTACTTCTTTCCAAGGGACACAAGCTCAAGATGATCTTCAACCACAAGACCACAAGCAAAAAGGCAAGGATAAGATTCAAGAGGAGATTGCTGCATTTGAAGAAGCTCCCAAGGCCTTGGTCAAGTGGGTTCCAAAGACTACATCAAGTTCTACTTCATCAAGTATGAATACAACCCCAAGGATTCCCATCAAGATGATGTGGATTCCAAAGAAGAAGAACTAGAGAGTTCTTGAGGGTGAATCTGCCAACACACTTCACTCATATCATTTTGGTAAGAACAAGTGCAAACAACTTCCATATCTTGCACTAGTTCAAGGAGTCACAAACCCTCTTGTTGGTAAGACAAGGGACAAGGTAACCTAATGCTTTCATGGACATCATCTTATGTGTACATCATTCTATGTCTATGGATATCCTTGCTTGTTCCTTGTGGGACTAACCCGTGTAGGTATTGAAAGTGAAACTCACTCCAATGGATTGCTCCAAATGATCTACATCAACATTGAGCGTCCACATCTTCAACACCTACATGAAGTCATCATCGACAAAACCCAAGGTTAGTTCATCCCTCTTAGGGGGGATATCACATCTAGGGGGGGTTTACTCTAAGAATTGAGCTAAAGCAACTCTAACGGTGTGAACACAACAATGCTTTATGTAAAAGTGGTAACCCCACTTGTTCTTAAACAATGAGTATGACCTATGATCAAATGTTCTCATTTGACTCCTAAGTCAATATACTCATATATAGATGACCTAGTCATCGCAAATTGCTTGATAGATGCTAGAGTGTTTGTGCATGCTCTGCCACATATTTCATTTGCCATTTTATTGTGTGAGCATGTTGGTTGCATATTTTACTCATTCGAGGACATCCACTAGTTGCTTTGATTGCTTGGCTCTTTCTCTTTTGCCAAGTGGATGTACAAGAATGCCTAAGAACCTTCTCTACCTATCTATGCTTTTCTCGTTTCAAACGCTATTCATGCTACATCACAAAGTTTGATCAAGTCGGATTCGAACCACTCTGTGTGAGGAGCACTCGGAGTCCCCGATTCGTCATAGACTTAAACTTCCAAAACCTCTTTGTGCATTTCTGTATGACTGAGTCATCCATTTCGGTCTCACCGTGTTCACTAAGTTGATCTAGGTTTTCATCTCGGTGCAACCGATTTGAACATTTCGGTCACACCGAGTTGCACAAACTGCTTGCGATTCTGCATCTCGGTGCCACCGAGTTGTTCCACTCGGTCACACCGACAAGGTCAGGATATATATTTATATATATATATATCCACGGGTGAGATTTTAGAAATTTCTTCAAAAGCTCTTAGCCGCGCACATCCTGTTCTGCCTCCTCGGGTCTTTGGATCGTCTCCTCGCCGCCAGCGACCTCCCGCCGCTAGTTTCTATCATCGTCAACGGGAATCTGCTCCGTGGTTGCCGTCGTAGCGAACTCCCGCCAAACTAGGGTATGAGTTCGACCCCTTGTGCTCTCTTTTTACCTCTGATTCTAAGCACGAGGTCAATGCCATGATCTTTGCCACGTATGAAATCAATATATCCAGAGAAAACTTCCTTTAGGTTAAGTTTGATTCGAAAATTTAGGGTTTGGTCTCTACTAAACTCATCTCGGACCTACCGAGTTGTAGAAATCGGTCTCACCGATTTGTCTTAGGCCATTGCACATGCGCTTTTCGGTCTGACCAAAAACTGCAAATCGGTGTGACCGAGTTCAATTCTCTGTGAAACCCTAGCAATCTCGGTGCCACCGAATTGTGACTCGGTCTAACCGAGTTCACTAGTTTAGGTTCCAAATGTTTCTTCGGTATCACCGAGTTTATCAATTCAGTAGCTCCGAAATCATTTCAGTAGAGAACTAATTAAAACTAAGTTTTTGACTCATTTGTTTTGCAAAAATCTCTGCACTTTGTGATGCTCATCTACTCTACCTCATCTATATTTATTCACAAGGTTTGCTGTCAGTTTGCCTGCCAAGATGTGTGACCAGAGTGATAGCCAGAATAAATCTAAAGAGCAAATGCAAATGAGTGAGGGCACTAGTCCCTCAAGCAGCTATGATGAGGGCAGCAGGAGCACAACAAGTAACTTGCCAAAAGCAGCCACCAGGACAAGAAAGAAGAGAACCTCAGACTCTAAGGATGAGGACTATGTGGCTGTTGAGGATGAGGCCACCTCCAAAAAGAGAGTGCTGAAGAAATAGTATGGCACTACTGCTGCAACAAAGCCTGGTATGAACAAGAAGGCACCAGCAAGGAGAGTCCCAATGTCAAAGCCAAGGAAAGTTCCAACAAGAGAAACCATGGAATTCACTCTTGAACCCAAAGAGACTGGAGATAGCAAGAAGAGGAAGGAGAGGGTCAAGAAGACAATTGCCAGAGTCATTGGCAAGCCCTCCATGATGAGAGATCCATCTGAAGAGGAAGAGGAAGAGGATGCTGCACCAGCACCCAAGTCACAAAAGCTTATGGGAGATGCAATCAAGTCAGGGGCTGCAACTTCTAAGCCCAAACCTGCTCCCAAAGCGGCTGCTCAAACCACCAAGTCTGCACCCAAGAGAAGCACCAGAAACATTCTTGCTGAGGAGAAGAACAAGGCCCCAATGCCTGAGATGGATGAAGAAGAAGATGTTGAAGCCCAAGTGCTTAGAAAGCTTAAACCAAAGATTCCAGACCACAATGACACTCATCCTGTAGCAGAGGACATGAACACAAAAAGGATGCAGGATTGAGACTTTGGAGACAGTCTGATCCATATGTTGTTAGAAGGAGAACTGTTGTGGACTATAGGTTCCACACCAAAAAACAACAAGATTTCTATGAGACCATTCTGCTTGACAAGAAGCCAATTGTCTGTGATATGAGATGGGTTGATTGGGAATATATTAAAGAGAATGAAGATCACTTTCCAGGTGTACATGACAACTTCAAATCTTGTGGAGTTGACAAGTTCATCGGACAAAACCTCACCAAATGGAATGATGAGCTAATCATGCAATTCTACTCCACTGCTCATTTCTATCCAGATGGAAGGATAGTGTGGATGTCTGAAGGTACAAGGTACCAGTCAAATGTTGAAGAATGGGAAAAATTGATCAATGCTCCAGAAGACCATGAGGATGATTTGGATGTGTATGCCAAGAAGAAGAAAGACCACAACTCCATGGCAAGTATGTATAGAGAAATTCTTGATGAAGCCCTAGAAACTCATAAGTTGGGCTTAGTGAAATATTTGTTGTCTGGTCTGCCTACTATCAGCACCATCTTAAGGCATACTTTGTTGCACAAATCTAGAGATCATAGGATGATAAGAGGACATTCAATCAACTTGCTGCACATTTTTTATGTGCCTAAAAAATTCAAGGTCATGAGTCTGATTGTAGAGACAATCAAGAGGACAGCTGCTGACCAGAAAAGATCTTGTGGGTATGCTCCACACATTTAGATGCTCATCAACTCAAAGATGGGCACATACACTTACTTGTTGGACAAGGAGCATTTACCTCTCTACCCAGAATTTGAAGACAACACAGTTGTAATGGATGAGAATGAACCTTCATCAATGAAAGCACAAGAAAAGAGAGCTAAGGCAAAGACAAAAAAAGCTGCAAAGATGCCAAGTGCTAAAGAGGCATCTCAAGTGTTCTTGAAGAGCAAACAAGATCAACTTGGATATCTGATCCAATCAACTTTGAGGATTGAGAAGGGCTTGGCCACCCTAACTCGGAATCAGGAGAGCTTGGAGAGGATAATTGAACAAAAATTATATGATCTTGATCTGAAAGTGACTGAGATGCAGATAGTAGTTGAGCAGCTCCAGGAGGAAGTAGAGGAGAAGAAAGGGAAGGCAACTACAGATGCATTTAACAGAGTGCCAAGAGGTCAGAGGTCAGCTGCAGTGCCTGTACCAGATACTAGAGCTACCACATCAGCACTAGCAGCTAAGTTCCACCTCCAGCAACCACTCCACCAGCTCCAGCTACATTGACTGATGCCTTCATCCTTGGAGTTCTCTGTACACCACCTCCCAAAGACCAAGCTCGAGTGACGCATAGCACTATGCATATTTGAACTTTTTGGTAACTTGTTGCCAAAGGGGGAGAAATATGTGTAGATCATAGGCTTCGAGAGAGAGTGTTGTTTTTGTCTCTCGTGCTATTTGTTTGGTTGAACTTTATTGTGTGCTTGTGTGAGATACTTGTATGATCATGTGTTTGGTCATATGCTACTTTAATGATTGCTTGGATGATATTATCTCTTATATCCATATATGATCATTCACTTTGCTTGGTGATGAGTGCATGCTTTTAATTGCTATCATTCTGAGTGCTCCACCAAGATGTATGTGACATGGAAGAGTAACCCATGATACTAATCGATTGTGCAGTTGCATTCAAAAGCAAATCTTAAATAATGCACAAATTTAGGGGGAGCTCTTGCTTATCACATACTTCTCAAAGCGATGGTGTATTTCAATCTTATTATCATTTGTTGAAGCTTTGATCTATATGTTGTCATCAATTACCAAAAAGGGGGAGATTGAAAGTCCAACTATCCCTGGGTGGTTTTGGTAATTATTAACAACATATAGCTCAATGAACTAATGCTATTTCAAGATGAATATTTCAGGAAAGTTCAATGTTTGGCATGGCATGGATTAGGAATGTGGACCCCTCAAAATGCTAAGGACAAAGGATTGGCTCAAGCTCTAAAGCTCAAGACTCTACATTTTACTTTTAGTGATCCAAGATCACATTGAGTAAGCCAATACTATTGAAAGGGGATGAGGTGTTGCTTAATGGCTTGCTTGCTCAAAATGCTTAGTGATATGCTCGAAAACCCTCAACCACTTTCTCATATCCACATATGTCCCAAACCAAAAGTTAAACTCGGCCCACCGATTTGATCTATCCGGCGCCACCGAGTTCATTTGACATAGCCACTGCCAGAAATCCTAGTCACTTCGGTCTCACCGATAGGGATCTCGGTCTCACCGAGATGGGATTGCAAACTCTTCGTTTCCCTTCGTAACGTTTCGGTCTAACCGAGATGAGCAATCAGTCCCACCGAGTTCGCAATGCAAACTCTCTGTTTTCCCTTCGTAACGTTTCGGTCTCACCGAGATGAACGAATCGGTCCCACCGAGTTTGCCTGACCAACTCTCTGGTTAGCTTATTACCAAAGTCGGTCCCACCGAGTTTGTGTAATTGGTCTCACCGAGATTACGTTATGCCCTAACCCTAAAGAAATCGGTCCCACCGAGTTGACATGTCGGTCCCATCGAAATGTCTAACGGTCACATTATGAACTAAATCGTCTAGCCGAGTTTCATGATTCGGTCTCACCGAGTTTGGTAAATTGTGTGTAACGGTTAGATTTTGTGTGGAGGCTATATATACCCCTCCACCCTTTCTTCATTCGTGGAGAAAGCCATCAGAATGTGCCTACACTTCTAGCATTCATTTTCTGAGAGAGAACCACCTACTCATGTGTTGAGGTCAAGAATTTCCATTCCAACCACATAAATCTTGCTCTCTAGCCTTCCCCAAGTTGCTTTCCACTCAAATCATCTTTCCACCAAATCCAATCCTATGAGAGAGAGTTGAGTGTTGGGGAGACTATCATTTGAAGCACAAGAGCAAGGAGTTCATCATCAACACACCATCTATTACCTTTTGGAGAGTGGTGTCTCCTAGATTGGTTAGGTGTCACTTGGGAGCCTCCGTCAAGATCGTGGAGTTGAACCAAGGAGTTTGTACGGGCAAGGAGATCGCTTACTTCATAAAGATCTACCCTAGTGAGGCAAGTCCTTCATGGGCAATGGCCATGGTGGGATAGACAAGGTTGCTTCTTCGTGGACCCTTTGTGGGTGGAGCCCTCCGTGGACTCACGCAACCGTTACCCTTCGTGGGTTGAAGTCTCCATCAACGTGGATGTACGATAGCACCACCTATCAGAACCATGCCAAAAATCTCCGTGTCTCCAATTGCGTTTGCACTATGCAAACTCCTCCCTTTACCTTCATGTGCAATGTTTTACATTCCGCTGCTATACTCTTAGAATTGCATGTGTAGGTTGATTGCTTGACTTGTGTAAAGTTGTTAAAATCTGCCAAGACTTAAAATTGGGAAAAGGCTAGATTTTTATTTGGTCAAGTAGTCTAATCACCCCCCCCCCTCTAGACATACTTTCGATCCTACACATGTCGACCATCGAGTCGCAACTAGGGAAGTGTGTGTATTTTGTCGTAGCCCCCAGTTGCAACCTGACCATCGACTCACAACTAGGGAAGTGTGTGCGTGTGTTTTGTCATGGCCCCTAGCTGCAACCTGGCCATCGGCTCGCAACTAGGTGTGTGTGTTTGTTGAGAGTCCCCAGTTGCATGTCGAGCATCGACTCACAGCTAGGGGTGTGCGTGTTTTGTCATGGCCCCCAGTTGCATGTCGATCATCGACTCACAACTAGGGTGTGTGCGCATGTGTTTGTCGAGTGTCCCCAGTTGCAACCCGAGCATCAACTCGCAACTAGATGTGTGTGTGTGTGTGTGTATGTGTGTGTGTGTGT
>NC_041387.1:555170259-555203940 GCF_002162155.2 Triticum dicoccoides
TTGCATGCCGACCATCAACTCACAATTAGGGGCGTTTGTTTGTTGTGGCCCCTAGTTGCAACCTGACCATCGACTCGCAACTAAGGATGTGTGTGTTCCTTGAGGGTCCCTAGTTACATGCCGACTATCGACTCGCAACTAGGGGGTGTGTATATTTGGAAAAAAAATTGACCGTATATGATAAAATGTTCAGTCTATATTTGTATGTTCAACATATGTTAGAAAAAAAATACAAAAAAAAGAAAAAAGAAAGAAAAGAACTAGAAGAAAGCCAGAAGAAAAACTAAACCTGGAAGAGAAAAATATAAAAAGGAAAAAAGAGAAACACAAAGTGTAGTACTGCTTTTTGTTTTAAGCAAAAAGTGCACTACTGCGTTAGACTACAGGAGGTAGCACAGCTTGCCGAAAGCCAGCAGGAGGGCGACCTAGCTAGCTAGCTAGGCCACTGGCCACCTACAAACGATAGTCCAAGCAAGCTCTTTTTTCTTGGTCTGATCGATCGATCGGCCGGCTTGAGCAACTGAGCCGCCATCTCCCTAAAACTAGGGTTCTTTGCCTCTCACCGGCGCCGGTGCCGGTCCGTTCCGTCTTCGGTGGTCTTAGGTTCATGGAGGCAGAGTGGATCTCGGCCCTTGCCGGTGGAAGGGCTCGGCTTTCATATATTTTTTCGAGCTTTGTTAGGGTTTGTGTCCTGCTCAGGAAGGCGAGACGGCGACGGCTTCCTGAAGATGGAATAAAGGTCTCCCCGTCTAGTTCCCGTTCCGGTGATGTGTGTAGCATCATCGGTGGGCGTGTGGAGGTGTGTCTCCGGCGGATCTGTCTTTGGTGGATTTGCTCGGATCTGTTCTCGTTCGTCTTCGTTCGTGTGTCTTCAGGTTGGATTCTTTTGATCTACACTCTTCATCTGCGGCGGTTGCTGTTCTGGTGCGTTGGTTTCATGGGGCCTTAGCACGACGACTTTCCGACTGTCTTCTACAACAATGTTTGCCCGACTCTGTTGAGGAAGGGGCGATGACAGCGGCGCGCCTTCGACTCGCTTCAGTGCGTGTAATCGTCGCTAGGTGGTCTACGGTTCTGGATGTAATTTTAATTAGTTCTAGTGTCCGTTGTACTACCATGATTAAAGATGAATAGATTGAAAGTTTTTCCGAAAAAAAAGACTACAGGAGGTAGCGATCAAGGAAGACCACTAGACCTGGCTCATGCGTGCAAGCTTTTGGTGTCCCTCGGCTGATTAAAAAAAAAGATCACACTGTGATACACAACAACAAAAAAGAAAAACAACAAAGAAAGAAAAGGCAACAAACAAGTGCTAAGAAAAACAACTTAGATGTGACATAGTTATTTCACATCTAAATAAGTCCTAGACACACCCTAGTGCAAGCAGGATAATTCATTCCGAGGAGGACACTCGGTTCATCTCTTGGCATCCGTTCCAGCTTCCAACTTCCTTTGGCTCCCCTCGTGTCCTCTCGATCTCGGCAGCTTATAGAGCGTAAGGTACTTTTGATGCCCTGCTTTGGCTGTCCTAGCCTGACAGGCGCGCGAGGCATGACCATCTGAAAGAGTAGGCCTTTAAAAATTATTTCTTAGTCCTAGATACATCTTTTTTTATCCATTTTGATGACAAGTATTTTCAGATTAAGGGAGTATAGTATACAACGGGTATGACTCCATCGGTCAACTCTTAACATGTTTGCAACCTCAACACCGGCTTTCTTCGACCAGACCACTGACATGATCATTGCTCTGAGAACCACTTCACCACCGTGAGCATGAACGACGAGGAAGCTTCCCTTGGCAGTCTAGGGATGCAAGCCGCGTCCTGCATATCCCGCAAAACAAACAAATTAGTTTCCTTCTGACCGAAAGACTAACACTAAATTAGTTGTATGCTCTAGCCGGCAGACCCGCCCGCTCTGCATCCAACACTTTACGTACTTATCATATCGCTGTTAGTATTTTGCGATTGCGAGAAATGAAGCGAAGGATGGAGGAAGATAGCTGAGGCACACACGGTAGCTGATTCAGTTGTGTCTTACATGGCGGAATGGGCTGCAGTTCACGAGCGAGAGGCTCCCACGACAAACACGAGGGAGACTCAGCGATGGATAGCTCCGGAGTCAGGCTGGGTCAAAGCGAACGCCGACGGTGCCGTCTCAGGGCATGGTGGCAAAAATGGTGGCGGCGTCATCCCGAGAGGCGACCATGGGGACTTCAGAGTGGCGGCCTGCACGTTCAGGGACGGAGAGGTGGACCCCGAGACGGCGGAGCTGATGGCTTGCAGGAGGGCGGTCCAACTAGCAGGAGAGATCAATGTCCATAAGCTACACCTTGAGACGGATAGCAAAACGGTGGCGAGCATGCTTGCAGACCCGGACAAGAACCTCTCGGCATCAGGACTGTGTGTTGAGGAGATCAAACAGATAATGCGTGGCTTCAGCGAGGTGAAGGTGTCGTGGGTACAACGTTCAACAAAATCCGCTGCTCATAAATTAGCTAAAGTAGGCATAGGGGAGGAGCGCTGTAAGCTTTGGCTCATGGTACCTCCAGACTTTGTACTCGATGTGATCTCAGATGAGATCCCAGACTTTTATTAGATAAATAAAGCGGCGAAAGTTACCCTAAAAAAAGTATTTGCGATTGCTTCCTGTGCGAATATTCCTTTTTTTTTCTCGGCACAAGATTATATATATATATATATATATATATATATATATATATATATATATATATATATATATATATATATATATATAATTCTCCTACGCGTTGAGTTTTACTGGCACACTTGTCATGGTGTTAAACTTATTTTAGAGGGATGTCATGGTGTCGAACTGTTGATGAACCTTTCTTTTCTACTAGAGAGGGGGGTGAACTTGATTAAACTCTCCTTGACCGACAAGGACATCGTACTTATCTATGACTATGAGTAGTGTGTAACGTGCATCGTGGCCGCCGGGCGCTGCTCCACGCCTTCACGTGTTGCGGCTGGCGCAGGGCCTGCCCACGTCGTAGCGATCGAGAGAGAGTCGAGTCAAAACCAATGCATTGTTTGTTAATGAATCCGTGTCTCTAAAATGTCTTCTTTCGAAGTTTCTTTGACAACCGATTGTTTTTAGAGCTCCTCAAATATCATACGTTCAATTATGCACACTCCTAGCGCACTCGAGCATCCTCTGTACCAGATTTAAAAAAAGAAGAGAAATTGCTCTTTTCAAATTTATAGTTCATGGCAGGTGTAGATGAGTCTGTGCACCAAAACGTCATCCTCTTGCGAGTTTTAGGGGGTGTTTGATTGCAAGGGACTAGATTTTTTTGGTGGGCCAGGGACTAAAAAAAAGACCCTCTAGTAGAGTCTTTTTCTAGTCCCTGTAGAAAAAATCCCTCTTGTTTGGTTACATAGGGACTAAAAGGGAATTTTTTTAGTCTAGTCCCTGAAACCAAACACCCCCTTACTCTCACTTTCTGTTTCATGGTCGACTGCAGCCGCTGCAGCAAACTTTACTACTTCTGCTGTTGCAAATTACATGCAGCTCTACTTCTATGAAGTTAAATTTCTTTATATTTGAGGATTAACCAAGTTTATGAAAAATGTGCTAATGTTTATGCAACCTAAAATATTTACAATATATAAAAATATGTATTTTGATAAATCTAATGAAACTAGGTCAGATGCCCACCAGAAAATGCCCATTTTAATCATCTTGTAAATGCCCATTTTTAATCATCTTCTTGTCAGGCTGACAAAAGAACCTGCCAACAATTTATAAGGATAAAAATGAGTATTGCTTAGTTTGCCCAGTCATGAAAACTTTTGCATGATGCCATCCGCACGACGCACTACTGCATCTGAGTTGTCACCATAATTTTCAAGACCAAGCACTTCCACAAGCCATGTGCTCACGGTTACCTCAAATCTCCAGGTCAACAGATATAAAACTCAAAGCACCTACCATTGGGTGCAAGTGCTTTCCTCCAGCACAACTCCAGATGCCAATTCAGCAATGCTATCGAAAACAGGAATAGATTGAACATGAGCTGTGAATTCGGAACCCTTTTTATTTATTTATATGCACCAGAGGAATCAGGTCTGTACAGGTATACACCATGTTTGTTGCTGGTTGCGCACAAGGACACGAACACAGTTGCATGCTGACACAATGTGTGCAGCCAGGCCAGTTAAGGATCATATATACAGTGTGGGTGGGGTGGATTATTTGTCAACCAGTGTCTGGGGGCTCTGAGCTCTTAGAACAGGTCCCACTGCCAGTAGATCTTGTCCACGATGCCTCCACCGCTTCGCACAGCGACATGGAGGGTCTCCGATGCCGGAGGGACGCCCCACAGCAACGGAACCGCCACCGACATGGTCAGCTTCTCCTGAAGGCCGTCACTACTCGCCTTCTCTGCAGTCACAATCTGAACAAAAATGGCACCCTTTTAAGTTTGAAAGGATGTTCAATTGGAGATAAAGCTTTGATTTTGCAGTTTGAGGAATCCAATGACTGCACATTGTCAATATTACAGAGGCACATATAGTTCCAGGGGTAACATAAGTACCTCGCCACCATGCTCCAAGACGGTATCTTCTACCACATCGCTCAGCATTTCAATAGACCGACAGAAGCCAAAGATGCATAATCTTCTACCCATGTCTAGGCCCTGATAGATATATCACATGGTATTACTATACGAAAACATAAACATCAAACACACATAAGTGGTAAGAAATATTTACATTTGTAGCTGCAATGTTAAATAGTGCTCCAAGGCAAAGACTTTGATTTGGATCCATGTAAGAGCTCTCCTGAAACCGGCGGAGTTTGCCTTTTCCTTTTTGTTGCCTCTTCTGGCCAAATTTAACACACATGAGGATGACATACAAAATATTGATGACGCCAGGATAAAGCAACTTCAGCAAGTATGCATGAATAAGCTTGAATCCACAACAAAACAAAAAAGAAATGGCTGAGTCGATATTCCCAGGATACAAAAAAATATTGTAAGCTTTCAGGCAATTAGCATTCAGTGAGTACAGTGGTTGAAATGAATATGGCGCTCAAATATACTCCTATATGGTGCTGCTTTTCAAGGTTTTACAGTCTTGATTCCCGATAAATATGCTTTATTATTGCATGATAACGTAAGTAAAATGTGAAAAGAGCTGAATCTTTTTAACATGCACAATAAAATTGGTATTGCCCCGAATGCAGTAACCAAAGGTGTAAGCATGATTCCCTGTTTAATATACATTTCCAAGTGTTATAGAAACTCTAGTTACGCATATTTCCCGGTGTTAGATAAATTCCAGTTAATGATTCATGGCTGATCAAACTAAATAGAATCGGACTTTGTGGTACAGTGAACAAATAGAAATAACACAAAGTTATTTCCATGGAAACCGGAAGGACGGCATATACCGCTTACATATTCATGCACACCGAATAACAGTGTTCGCAATATGCATAACATCTCAGTCCCGAAATGGAGTTCCATTTTAGTCATACTAGTAGTAACAAGGATCTGACATATAGCTGCTCAGATAGTTTCGCTCAGTATGACGCAGGAGGGAGGTTTGTAGTTCCAGCTCAACAAGATTCAGTACCTCGGAAGCGGTGACTCGGCGAGGCACCATGTTACCGCCTATCTGAACAAGCCCATCGGAAGTGAAGAGCGTGATTTTATCCTCTTGCACCCACTCGATATCTGCCAGGAGAAAGACACGCAGATCGAACCCGTCAGGGCGCAACGGCATGGTACACACAGATCAGTACAGTACAGAACCCCCTAGGAAACAAATCGACATTCTGCCCAACGATGAGCACAGCCGCCTGTCCCATTACCAACTACTACCATCTCTTCCCACGAAGCACGCAACAGCGACCGCAGCATGAATATCACTTGTCTCTCGGAATAAAGAAAACATCACTGGTCGAAGCGCTGGGTCAACAAACAGGAGAGTGATCCGGGGGCGCGAGTTTACCGAACCCAGTGGTGAGATCCAGGGGCTGCTCCCACGGGTACGGCCCGTAGAGGTCCTCGGGCTCGCCCTTCCTGGCCCGGGCGCGCAGCCGCGAGCCGGGGCGGCAGCGGCGCGGGGACCGGGGCCTCCCGCCGCCGCGGAGAGGGGAGGAGAGGGGCCTCCTGGACGCCAGCGAGCGCGGGAGGGAGGAGGAGAGGGCGGCGGAGTCGGCCATCGCTCGAAATGCGGCAGGGAGGGATCGCGGACGGAGGGAGGGAGGAAGGATCGGCGGATTTTTATCGGGGGACGGCGGGGGCGAGGTGTGGTGGGCGTGGATTCTCCCGGCGGTGGACTTGCCTCGGCCGCGGTGCCTTTCTTGCGGGCCTTTTCCGTGGCCACAGGAGGAGGGCGGTGGATCGCGGCCGTCGGCTGCGCTGGTTTTGTGGAGATGGAGGGTCCGGATCGGCCTGGAGCCGGTGGGCGTGGTTTATCCGCTGCTGATGCTACCGACAAATCAAGGTTCGGCTGTCAAAGTCCGAGATGGGCCGGGGATCTCGAGGGGTGGATATTCAGTGGTGCTCGGAAATGGATAAGGGATTGCTTGCGGAACGGGAGAGTGGATTATGTGCTCGTTTGCATTGCGCCCTTTATTAGTTTGAAACAAAATTCAAAACAAACACTTCAAAAGTTTCATAGAAATATTAATTTGACTGTTGCCTTATACGGAGTAAGTCACAGACAAATTTAAAGAGGATTGAAGCCGGAAAGACAACTCAAATACGAAGTGCCATCATCTACCTGAACGCACTTGTTCAAACCACTCGCTTTCCCTTGTGGCTGCTCTCAAACGTACTCGCGCTGACTTAAAAATTTGGCGGCGCTCTGCCTCTAAACACTCGGGAGAGGAACTGCAAGACTGTCATTTCCGTTCTCGACCTCATCGAAGAATCTCGATTCCTCTCGCATCCTGAATTATGCTAGAATTGTTATTTGTATTTCCTTATATCATGATAAATGTTTACTATTCATACTAGAATTGTATTAACCAGAAACTTAGTACATATGTGAATACATAGACAAAACAAAGTGTTCCTAGTATGCCTCTACTTGACTAGCTCGTTAATCAAAGATGGTTATGTTTCCTGACCATAGACATGTGTTGTCATTTGATGAACGGAATCACATCATTAGAGAATGATGTGATGGACAAGACCCATCTGTTAGCTTAGCATAATGATCGTTAAGTTTTATTGATATTGCTTTCTTCATGACTTATACATGTTCCTCTGACTACGAGATTATGCAACTCCCGAAAACCGGAGGAACACCTTGTGTGCTATCCAACGTCACAACGTAACTGGGTGATTATAAAGATGCTCTACAGGTGTCTCCGAAGGTGTTTGTTGGGTTGGCATAGATCGAGATTAGGATTTGTCACTCTATGTATCGGAGAGGTATCTATTGGCCCTCTCGGTAATGCTCATCACTATAAGCCTTGCAAGCAATGTAACTAATGAGTTAGTTACAAGATGATACATTACAGAACGAGTAAATAGACTTGCCAGTAACGAGATTGAATTAGGTATGAGGATACCGACGATCGATACTCGGGCAAGTAACATACCGATGACAAAGCGAACAACGTATGTTGTTATGCGGTTTGACCGATAAAGATCTTCGTAGAATATGTAGGAACCAATATGAGCATCCAGGTTCCGCTATTGGTTATTGACCGAAGATGTGCCTCGGTCATGTCTACATAGTTCTCGAACCCGTAGGGTCCGCACGCTTAACGTTCGAGATTTGTATTATGAGTTATGTATTTGGGTGGCCGAAGTTTGTTCGGAGTCCCGAATGAGATCACGGACATGACGAGGAGTCTCGAAATGGTCGAGAGGTAAAGATTCATATATTGGAAGGTAGTATTCGGACATCGGAATGGTTTTTGAGTGGTTCGGATATTTTATCGAAGTACCAAGAGGTTACCGGAACCCCCCGGGGAAGTATTGTGCCTACATGGGCCTTAGTGGAGAGAGAGGAGGGCCACAAGGGGTGGCCGTACGCCCCCCTGGCAAGTCCGAATTGGACTAGGGGAGGGGCGGCGCCCCCCTTTCCCTCTCCCTCTCCCTCCCCTTCCTTTTCCCTCTGGTAGAAGAAAGGAAAGGGGGTGGGCGAATCCTACTAGGAGTGGAGTCCTAGTAGGACTCCCCCCATGGCGCGCCCCTCTTGGCCGCCGGCCTCCTCCTCCCCTCCTTTATATACGGGGGCAGGGCACCCCAAAGACACATCAATTGTTCTCTTAGCCGTGTGCGGTGCCCCCTCCATAGTTTACACTTCCGATCATAGCGTCGTAGTGCTTAGGCGAAGCCCTATGCGGATCGCATCACCATCACCATCATCACGCTGTCGTGCTGATGAAACTCTCCCTCAACCCTTTGCTGGATCAAGAGTTCGAGGGGCGTCATCGAGCTGAACGTGTGCTGAACTCGGAGGTGTCATACGTTCGGTGCTAGATCGGTTGGATCGTGAAGACGTTCAACTACATCAACCTCGTTAACCTAACGCTTTGGCTTTCGGTCTACAAGGGTATGTGGACACACTCTCCCCCTCTCGTTGTTATGCATCTCCTAGATAGATCTTGCGTGATCGTAGGAATTTTTTTTGAAATTGCATTCTACGTTCCCCAACAGTGGCATCCGAGCCGGGTCTATGTGTAGATGATATGCACGAGTAGAACACAAAGAGTTGTGGGCGATAATAGTCATACTTCTTACCACCAACGTCTTGCTTTGATTCGGCAGTATTGTAGGATGAAGCGGCTCGGACAAACATTACATGACCACGTTCATGAGACCGGTTCTACCGGCGTGCTTTGCACACAGGTGGCTGGCAGGTGTCTGTTTCTCCAACTTTAGTTGAATCGAGTTTGACTACGGTCGGTCCTTGTCGAAGGTTAAAATGACACACTTGACGAAAAATCGTTGTGGTTTTGATGCGTGGGTAAGAACGGTTCTTGCTGGAAGCCTGTAGCAGCCACGTAAAACTTGCAACAACAAAGTAGAGGACGTCTAACTTGTTTTTGCAGGGCATGTTGTGATGTGATATGGTCAAGACATGATGTGATATAAGTTATTATATGAGATGATCATGTTTTGTAAAAGTTATCGGCAACTGGCAGGAGCCTTATGGTTGTTGCTTTATTGTATGAAATGCAATCGCCATGTAATTGCTTTACTTTATCACTAAGCGGTAGCGATAGTCATAGAAGCAATAGTTGGCGAGACGACAACGATGCTACGATGGAGATCAAGGTGTCAAGCCGGTGACTATGGAGATCATGACGGTGCTTTGGAGATGGAGATCAAAGGCACAAGATGATGATGGCCATATCATGTCACATATTTTGACTGCATGTGATGTTTATCTTTTATGCATCTTATTTTGCTTAGTATGGGGGTAGCATTATAAGATGATCCCTCACTAAATTTAAAGGTATAAGTGTTCTCCCTGAGTATGCACCGTTGCTACAGTTCGTCGTGCCGAGACACCACATGATGATCGGGTGTGATAAGCTCTACGTTCACATACAACGGGTGCAAGCCAGTTTTGCACATGCAAAATACTCGGGTTAAACTTGGCGAGCCTAGCATATGCAGATATGGCCTCGGAACACTGAGACCGAAAGGCCGAACATGAATCATATAGTAGATATGATCAACAGAGATGTTCACCATTGAAAACTACTCCATCTCACGTGATGACCGGACATGGTTTAGTTGATATGGATCACGTGATCATTTAGATGACTAGAGGGATGTCTATCTAAGTGGGAGTTCTTTAGTAATATGATTAATTGAACTTTAATTTATCATGATCTTAGTCCTGATAGTTTTGTTGCATATCTATGTTGTTGTAGATCAATGGCCCGTGCTACCGTTCCCTTGAATTTTAATGTGTTCCTAGAGAAAGCTAAGTTGAAAGATGATGGTAGCAATTACACAGACTGGGTCTGTAACTTGAGGATTATCCTCATTGCTGCATAGAAGAATTACGTCTTTGAAGCACCGCTAGGTTCAAGGCCTGTTGTAGGAGCAGATGTTGATGTTATGAACGTCTGGCAAGCTCGATCTGATGACTACTTGATAGTTCAGTGTGCCATGCTTTACAGCTTAGAATCAGGACTTCAAAGACGTTTTGAACGTCATGGAGCATATGAGATGTTCCAGGAGTTGAAGTTAATATTTCAAGCAAATGCCCGAGTTGAGAGATATGAAGTCTACAACAAGTTCTATAGCTGCAAGATGGAGGAGAATAGTTCTGTCAGTGAACACATACTTAGAATGTCTGGGTACCATAACCATTTGACTCAGTTGGGAGTTAATCTTCCTGATGATAGTGTCATTCACAGAGTTCTTCAATCACTGCCACCAAGCTATAAAGGCTTCGTGATAAACTATAATATGCAAGGGATGGAAAAACAATTCCCGAGCTCTTCGCAATGCTAAAGGCTGCGGAGGTAGAAATCAAGAAGGAGCATCAAGTGTTGATGGTTAACAAGACCACTAGTTTCAAGAAAAAGGGCAAAGGTAAGAAGGGGAACTTCAATAAGAATAGCAAGCAAGTTGCTACTCCCGAGAAGAAACCCAAGTCTGGACTTAAGCCTGAAACTGAGTGCTTCTATTGCAAAGGGATTGGTCACTGGAAGCGAAACTGCCAAAGTATTTGGCGGATAAGAAGGATGGCAAAGTGAAAGGTATATTCGATATACATGTTATTGATGTGTACCTTACTAATGCTCGTAGTAGCACCTGGGTATTTTTTTTGCATGGTAATACGTGTCTCATTTATATAGAATAATGATCAAGTTACAAGGCACATAAGCACCAGCCATACATGACTGAAAAGATAGGAAAATCCTATGCAAAATACCAGCGCCTGTTCCTTTTCTTCGACGCCACCGAAGCGGCCACCAAAGAGAAAAAAGACAGATCACCTCTTCACCCAAGCTCGACGCGGCTCCATCGCTGATCAGCAGCTTTACAGACCTCCAAAGTAGTTTGCCAGAAGCAAAACCATAGCCGTTGAAAGAATCAGGCCAGGGAAACATGTCCCCGGACATGCCATCGAAGTTCAGAACTGAAAACCCCGCATGACGATGACGTCGGAGGAGGAAACCAGTATTGTCAACCTTCGATCATAGACCTGGCACAAGATACTCCATCTTCTAGCTATCAATTGTGTAGACAACCGCCTGCGCGATCTCCTGATTAACAAAACCTCCCTGCTCCACCATGACGTCAGAGACAATGCCACAACAACAAGGACAGAGCAGAAGGAGAGACCACCTGATGGAGTCACAGCCGCCGCCTCACCAACACCATCCATGAATCCTAACGCTGCCGATTGATACGTCTCCAACGTATCTATAATTTATGAAGTATTCATGCTATTATATTACCCATCTATGGTGTTTTATATGCATTTATATATCATTTTCTATGTTTTTTGGGACTAACCTATTGACCTAGAGCCCAGTGCCAGTTTCTGTTTTCTCCTTGTTTTTTTGTTTTACAGAAAAGGGATACCAAACGGAGTCCAAATGACGTGCTAATTTTTGAGGATTTTTTATGGACCAAAAGAAGACCACGGAACATCGAAGTTGGGCCAGAAGAGCTTCGGGCTACCCACGAGATAGTAGGGCGCGCCCCTAGGGGGGGCGCCCCCCTGTCTCGTGGACGGCCTGGAGACCCTCCTGACGTGAAACCAAGGCCAATAATTCCTATAAATACAGAAACCTTCGGGAATTAACCTAGATCGGAAGTTCCGCCGCCGCAAGCCTCTGTAGCCACGAGAAATCAATCTAGGCCCTCTCTGGCACCCTGCCGGAGGGGGCCATCATCACCGGAGGCCATGGAGGAGGATCTCAGAGGGGCCATCATCGCCATGAAGGCCAAGGACCAGAGGGGGAAAGCCATGGAGGAGGAAGCACAAGGGGGAGAACCTCTCCTCCTCTCTCTTGGTGGCACCGGAGTGCCATCGGGAGGGGAATCATCGCCGCGGTGATCGTCTTCATCCACATCACCATCATCATCACCATCATCATCACCATCCTCACCTCTTTTACGCGGTCCACTCTCCCGCACCCCGCTGTAATCCCAACTTGAACATGGTGCTTTATGCTACATATTATGATCCAATGATGTGTTGCCATCCTATGATGTTTTGAGTAGATATCTTTTGTCTTTGGGTTGATTGATGATCTAGATTGGTATGAGTTGTATGTTTCACTTTGATGCTGTCCTATGGTGTCCTCCGTGTCGCGCAAGCGTGAGGGATTCCCGCTGTAGGGTGTTGCAATACGTTCATGATTCGCTTATAGTGGGTTGGTGAGTGACGGAAACACAAACCCAAGTAAGAGGGGTTGTTGCGTATGGGAATAAAGAGGACTTGATGCTTTAATGCTATGGTTGGGTTTTACCTTAATGATCTTTAGTATTTGCCGGCGCTTGCTAGAGTTCCAACCATAAGTGCATATGATCCAAGTAGAGAAAGTATGTTAGCTTTTGCCTCTCCCTCATATGAAATTGCAATAGTGACTACCGGTCTTGTTAACAATTGCTTAAGACAATTCCACACAACGATCCACCATTATTCCACACTCGCTATTTATATTATTTAGTAATATATTCTAACTTTATGATAACAGAACCTACTTTTATATTTTAGCTCTCCGAGATCATACAAAGTTATCCTCTTCATACCCACAACACAGTTTTATTTCTGGTTTCTAGTTGGAAGCAAACGTTCGGTGCACGTAGAGTCGTATCAGTGGCAGATAGGGCTTGAGAGAATATTGATCTTACCTTTAGCTCCTTGTGGGTTCGACACTCCATACTTATCACTTCCACCTTTGGGAATTGCTATGATGATTCCCTGCACTTGGGGTTTATCAAGCTTTTTTCTGGCGCCGTTGCCGGGGAGCAATAGCGTGGGGTTGATATTCTCGTGTGTGCTTGTTTGCTTTCTTTACTTAGTAGATTTTGTTTTTCCTTTTTGTTTATGTTTAGTTATGGGTGAAACATACAAAAAAAATTAAAATAATGAAAATACCAAAAAGGAATTGCTTGCCTCTCTTGCCTAAAAAGGTTTTTCAAAAAGAGAAGCGATTGGAAAGTTATGCATTGAAGAAGTGAGGGTCGACCTTGAGCACTTGTGTTCATGCTCACGGAAACAATGTAGAATTTTTTCATGGAAGTTTCTCTGTAAATAATTATCCCCTTGTATATATCAATTGTATTATAAAAATAATGTGGCAAGCTTTGGTTTTAGCATGATAAGATTGCTTGTTTACTATGTGCAGAACAAAAACAGAAACTTTGGCTGTAGTGCATGAATTTAAATTTTTTACTGGAAAGTCAAATGGGTCTGAAACTTTTTGCACATTACTTCTGTACAAATTTTTTAAATTTTAAAATTTATTTCATATTTTTTGGATTTACAGAAGTTTACTAAACTTCCAGATTACTACAGACTGTCCTGTTCTTAACAGATTCGGTTTTGTGTGTGTTGTTTGCTTATTTTGATGTATCTATGGCTAGTATCGGGGGGTATGAACCATAGAGAAGTTGGAATACAGTAGGTTTAACACCAATATAAACAAAGAATGAGTTAATTACAGTACCTTAAAGTGGTAGTTTGCTTTATTACACTAACGGATCTCACGAGTTTCTGTTTAAGTTTTTGTGAATGAAGCGTTTGAAGAACGAGGAGTTACCGATGTGAGAAGAATAAAGAGAGACAAGAGTTCAAGCTTGGGGATGCCCAAGGCACCCCAAGTAAATATTTCAAAGGATACTCAAGCATCTAAGCTTTGGGATGCCCCGGTTGGCATCCCATCTTTCTTCTTCGACAAATATCGGTATACCTCGGTTTTTGTTTTGTTCACATGACTTGTGTCCTTTGTGTTTGTATTTTCCTTTAAGATTCATTCTAGTATGAGATAGCTCTTAATATATAGAATACTTCGTGTGCTTCACTTATATATTTTAAGTATGATCCTATAGAATTACTCTTTGTGCTTCACTCAAATCGTTTGAGTATGGTTTTATAGAATGCTTTGTACGCTTCACTTATATTTTTTTGAGCTTGTATGCTGGCTAGTCTATATTAATTGTAAAATGCTCCAGGAACTTCACTTATATCTTTTGAAGTATGAATAATACTATAGTTTAAAGTGGGTTTGGAAGACTGTCAACTTTAGGAATTAGCGATCCCACTATCTTGGAGGGTGTTGAATCTCTGTACGATATTTATGAAAGTGGATTTGGAAGAGTGTCAACTTTAGTTAATATTCCACTATTTCGGAAGAGGTTCCAATTGAGTATGAGAACAAAGTTGCTATCCATGATGCTACTGAAAATTATTATGAGGGAGGAATATGTGCTTATAGGAGTTGCAATAATGTCAAGTTTCCTCTCTATGTGCTTAAAGTTTTGAAGTTATACTTGTTTTGCCTTCCTATGCTAGTTGATTCTTGTTCCTATAAATTGTGTGCTCACAAAATCCCTAGGCATAGGAAGTGAGTTAGATTTAAATGTGTTAGTCATATTCTTCATGATGATCCCTTTGTGTTTCAACTCTTTTCTTTTATGCGAGCATCATTGAAATCATCATGCCTAGCTAAAAGGCATTAAAGAAAAGTGCTTGTTGGGAGACAACCCAATATTTATCCTTACTGTTTTTGTGTGTCAACATGATTAAGCTACTGTAGTAATCATGTTTTATAGTTTTTGTTTCAATAAAGTGCCAAGTAAGACCTTTGGGAAGATTTGGGTGAAAGTTGTTGTGATCTTGCTGTAAAAAACAGAAAATTTGCGCTCACGAGATTAGCTGTAATTTTTTATAGAAGAGTGATTTTGAGTTGATTATTTTTAATAAGATTAATATAAAAATTACTCACGTCTGACAATTTATTTCATAATTTTTGGAGTAGCAGAAGTATAGCTATTGTTCAGATCATTACAGACTGTTCTGTTTCTGACAGATTCTGTTTTCATTGCATAGTTTGCTTGTTTTCTAGTTTCTATGGCTTATATTTCTCAATATAAATTGTAGAAATGATATGGTACAGTAGGCATCATGTGAAAACAATTATGAACCTTGTATTTTACAGTACCAACGTGCATGGTTTACTCTTTATCATACTAACCTATCTCACGAAGTTCCATTAAGTTTTGTGTGATTGAAGTTTTCAAGTTTTGGGTGAGATATTGATATGAGGAGAATAAGGAGTGGAAAGACCCTAAGCTTGGGGATGCCCAAGGCACCCCAAGGTAATATTCAAGGAAGACTCAAGCTCCTAAGCTTGGGGATGCTCCGGAAGGCATCCCCTCTTTCGTCTTCAAAACTATCGGTACATCTTACTCGGAGCTATATTTTTATTCGTCACATGATATGTGTTTTGCTTGGAGCGTATTTTCAATTTTACTTGCAGTTTGAATAAAATCATTGGATCTGAAATACTCCCTCCGTTCCTTGATATAAGGTGTATAGATTTTTGAGAAAAAGTCCGAAATATAAGGTGTATTGTGTTGCACCACTCGTTTGGATAATTTTTTTAGGGATTTGATTACATTTCCATATATTAGGCAAGCTCCTCTATTTTCTCATGTTAATTAGTCAGGTGTAATCTCGCCCAAAACTTATGAAATTATCCCTCAATGTGCGTTCTTTAATAACCGTGCCAAAAACTATACACCCTATATATAGGAACAGAGGGGGTATTGAATAAAAAGGAATCCTCCCATGGCTAGATAATTATTTGACTACTCAGTGCCTTTCACTCATATCTTTTGGAGTAGTTTGTCATTTACTCTTGCGCTTCATGTATATCCTATGAGTAAATGGGGGAATGAATTGAATGTCATAAATCTGAACTTTCATATGTTTCATTTGCTTATAACATGGTTAGTGATGACTTCACACATAGAAAGTATGAGGCATAAAAGTTGTTGAGAGTTGGCAAACGTAGTTTTGGTCATCGTTGCAATTAATAGGAAGTAATAAAGAAAGAGAGGTTCACATACAAATATATTATCTTGGACATCTTTTATGATTGTGAAGCACTCATTAAGTATGACATGCTAAAAGAGTTGACGTTGGACAAGGAAGACAATGTAATGGTTTGTGTTTTCCGACATCTCAGTTAAAGTATATTATCATTGACCTTCCAAACATGTTGAACTTGCCTTTCCCCCTCATGCTAGCCAAAATTCCTAGCACAAAGTAGAGATACTACTTGTGCTTCCAAATATCCTTAAACCCAGTTTTGCCATGAGAGTCCATCATATCTACCTATGGATTGAGTAAGATCCTTCAAGTAAGTTGTCATCGGTGCAAGCAATAAAAATTGCTCTCTAAATATGCATGACTTATTAGTGCGGAGAAAATAAGCTTTGTACGAACTTGTTATGGAAGCAATAAAAGCGACAGACTGCATAATAAAGGTCCATATACAAGGGGCAATATAAAGTGATGTTCTTTCGCATTAAGATTTTGTGTATCCAACCCTAAAAGCGCATGGCAACCTCTGCTTCCCTCTGTGAAGGGCCTATCTTTTACTTTATGTTTTTACTTTATGCTTGAGTCAAGGTGATCCTTACCTTTCCCTTTTTCATTTTATCCTTTGGCAAGCTCCTCGTGTTTGAAAGATCATGATATATATATCCAATTGGATGTAAGTTAGCATGGGCTATTATTGTTGACATCACCTAAAGGTGAATATGTTGGGAGGCAACACAATAAGCCCCTATCTTTCTCAGTGTCCGGCTGAAACTCCATAACCACAAGTATTGCGTGAGTGTTAGCAATTGTAGGAGACTATATGATAGTTGAGTATGTGGACTTGCTGAAAAGCTCTATTCTTGACCCTTTCTGATGTTATGATAAATTGCAATTGCTTCAATGACTGAGATTATAGTTTGTTAGTTCTCAATGAAGTTTCTGAACCATGCTTGACATTGTGAATAGATTGTTACTTGATCGTGAAAAGTTTTATGAGATAAGCTACTATTATGACACATATTGATGCTAGAAAAGGTGATTGAAATTATCATTGATCAAACTTGTGCACCTACTAGCATTCACACTTCATAAATTATTTCTTTTATCATTTACCTACTCGAGGACGAGCAAGAATTAAGCTTGGGGATGCTGATACGTCTCCAATGTATCTATAATTTATGAAGTATTCATGCTATTATATTACCCATATATGGTGTTTTATATGCATTTATATATCATTTTATATGTTTTTTGGGACTAACCTATTGAACTAGAGCCCAGTGCCAGTTTCTGTTTTCTCCTTGTTTTTTTGTTTTACAGAAAAGGGATACCAAACGGAGTCCAAATGACGTGCCAATTTTTTAGGATTTTTTATGGACCAAAAGAAGACCATGGAGCATCGGAGTTGGGCCAGAAGAGTTCCGGGCTACCCACGAGATAGGAGGGCACACCCCCCTGTCTCGTGGATGGCCCGGAGACCCCCCCTGACGTGAAACCAATGCCAATAATTCCTATAAATACATAAACCTTCGGGAATTAACCTAGATTGGAAGTTCCGCCGCCGCAAGCCTCTATAGCCACGAGAAATCAATCTAGGCCCTCTCTGGCACCCTTCCGGAGGGGGCCATCATCACCGGAGGCCATGGAGGAGGATCTCGGAGGGGCCATCATCGCCATGAAGGCAAAGGACCAGAGGGGGAGAGCCATGGAGGAGGAAGCACAAGGGGGAGAGCCTCTCCTCCTCTCTCTTGGTGGCACCGGAGTGCCATCGGGAGGGGAATCATCACCGCGGTGATCGTCTTCATCCACATCACCATCATCATCACCATCCTCACCTCTTTTACGCGGTCCACTCTCCCGCACCCCGCTGTAATCCCTACTTGAACATGGTGCTTTATGCTACATATTACGATCCAATGATGTGTTGCCAGCCTATGATGTTTTGAGTAGATATCTTTTGTCTTTGGGTTGATTGATGATCTAGATTGGTATGAGTTGTATGTTTCACTTTGATGTTGCCCTATGGTTCCCTCCGTGTCGCGCAAGCATGAGGGATTCCCGCTATAGGGTGTTGCAATACGTTCATGATTCGCTTATAGTGGGTTGGTGAGTGACGGAAACACAAACCCAAGTAAGAGGGGTTGTTGCGTATGGGAATAAAGAGGACTTGATGCTTTAATGCTACGGTTGGGTTTTACCTTAATGATCTTTAGTATTTGCGGACGCTTGCTAGAGTTCCAATCATAAGTGCATATGATCCAAGTAGAGAAAGTATGTTAGCTTTTGCCTCTCCCTCATATGAAATTGCAATAGTGACTACCGATCTTGTTAACAATTGCTTAGGACAATTCCACACAACGATCCACCATTATTCCACGCTTGCTATTTATATTATTTAGTAATATATTCTAACTTTATGATAACAGCACCTACTTTTATATTTTAGCTCTCCGAGATCATACAAAGTTATCCTCTTGATACCCACAACACAGTTTTATTTCTGGTTTCTAGTTGGAAGCAAACGTTCGATGCACGTAGTCGTATCAGTGGCAGATAGGGCTTGAGAGAATATTGATCTTACCTTTAGCTCCTTGTGGGTTCGACACTCCATACTTATCACTTCCACCTTTGGGAATTGCTACGATGATTCCCTGCACTTGAAGATTATCACCGATCTAAGGGATCGACAGAGACATGATGCCATCAACTCCGAGACGCCGCCATGAAGGACACTGCCGGTGTGGGAGTGGAGTTGAGGCAGATTTATTCGTCCGGACGCCGCTCCTACCACCCCAACGACGCACCACGACACACAAATCCAAAACCTAACTACAAAGCGGAGGAACGGGGTCCCCCTCCCTCCTGCCGCCGAAGCAGCAGCTGAAGGGAGAGGGGGCAAGCACCCCGGCTGATGGAGATTGGAGGAAAGAACTCGCCTTCCTAGTCGCCTGGTGGTGGCGGCGGTTAGGGTAGGAAAACAATTCTCGCACCTGGGTATTTGATACTGGTTCTGTTGCTCATATTTGCAACTCAAAACAGGGGCTATGGATTAAACAAAGATCGTCTAAGGATGAGATGACGATGCGCGTCGGAAACGGTTCCAAGGTCGATGTAATCGCCGCCGGCACTCTACCTCTACATCTACCTTCGGGTTTAGTTTTAGACCTGAATAATTGTTATTTGGTGCTAGTGTTGAGCATGAACATTATATCTGGATCTTGTTTGATGTGAGACGGTTATTCATTTAAATTAGAGAATAATGGTTATTCTATTTATATGAGTAATATCTTTTATGGTCTTGCACCCTTGATGAGTGGTCTATTTTTGTTGAATCTCGATCGTAGTGATACACATATTCATAATATTGAAGCCAAAAGATGCAAAGTTAGTAATGATAGTGCAACTTATTTGTGGCACTGCCTTTTAGGTCATATTGGTGTAAAGCGCATGAAGAAACTCCATGCTGATGGGCTTTTGGAATCACTTGATTGTGAATCACTTGATGCTTGCAAACCATGCCTCATGGGCAAGATGACTAAGACTCCATTCTCCGGAACAATGGAGCGAGCCACAAACTTATTGGAATTAATACATACCGATGTATGCGGTCTGATGAGTGTTGAGGCTCGCGGCGAGTATCATTATTTTCTAACCTTCACAGATGATTTGAGCAGATATGGGTATATCTACTTAATGAAACATAAGTCTGAAACATTTGAAAAGTTCAAAGAATTTCAGAGTGAAGTGGAAAATCATCGTAACAAGAAAATAAAGTTTCTACAATCTGATCGCGAAGGCGGATATTTGAGTTACGAGTTTGGTCTTCATTTGAAACAATGTGGAATAGTTTTGCAACTCATGCCACTTGGAACACCACAGCGTAATGGTGTGTCTGAACGTCGTAACCCTACTTTATTAGATATGGTGCGATCTATGATGTCTCTTACTGATTTACCGCTATCATTTTGGGGTTATGCTTTAGAGATGACTGCATTCACGTTAAATAAGGCACCATCTAAATCCATTGAGACGACACCATATGAACTGTGGTTTGGCAAGAAACCTAAGATGTCGTTTCTTAAAGTTTGGGGCTGTGATGCTTATGTGAAAAAGCTTCAACCTGATAAGCTCGAACAAAAATCAGAGAAATGTGTCTTCATAGGATACCCAAAAGAAATTTTTGGGTACACCTTCTATCACAGATCTGATGTCAGGACCCCGACTCGATGTCACATCGATCTAGCCTGTAACACCTCATATCACTTTGCGGCCTCACGCACGGTATTCCCACGGGTGTCGCCTTACCTTTGCCCGAGACCGTTTGCGCCTTTTGGCTCACGTATATGATAGTGTCGCTAGCATCCATATGATAAGGAGCCCGGGCTGACATGACTAGTCGTAAACCCAAAGTGGCACAGACTTACAGGGACAGGCATCCATGACCCAGCTTCGAACGTGTCGGTCAACAGCAAGTGGGTCCGGGCTGTAGCACTGGGCTAGCAGGACTCCGGTAAACCGGGCTGTAGCGGGCTAACAGGACTCCGGTACTCAATGTGTGACATTTCCCCGAAGGGACAGACACAGGAACGAAGAAGGACACATGCCGGCCAGCCTAAGTGTTCCAGAGCAGTAGCAAGCTACCATGGCTCAGCGGTAACACTAGGAGACATTTCCCGGTAAGAGAGGCTACTATAGATAAACAACTAGATAGTCAGATCCCACACATACCAAGCATTTCAATCATGCACGCAATATGCTTGATATGTGCAAATACAACGTAGCATCACAACATGACTCTACGACACAAGTACTTTATTTAAGGCTCAGGGAGCCATACACATCATACACAAAGGTACGGGTCTCACGACCCAGCATTCAAGTCATACAGTCATACAAACCAGCAGCGGAAGTAACTTGTCTGAGTACAGACAACTAGTAAAATAAAAGAGGCTTGGAAAGCCTAGCTATACTACATGGTCCTTCACAAGCTCAGGATCACCACCTGGGCCTTTAGCCTACTCGTTGATGTCAACGTCTACGTAGAACCCATCAGAAGGGGTTGCAGCGTCTTCTGTAAAATGTAAATTATAGCAACATGAGTACAAAGGTACTCAGCAAGACTTACATCAGATCCTACATACATGCATATTATCAAGAAGGGTTGGTGGAGTTGTTGCAGCAAGTCAGCTTTGACTCTTGGCTGGGCTAACCTACGAGACTCCAACTTGAAATGGTTTTGCGCACACGAGTCCACTACTCACCAATTCAATACTCTACCGAGGATCCACCTCCGTCTTCCTACGGAAGAGCCATCCTCGGCACTCACACTTATCTTGAGGCTTTTAGCAGTTTCCATTTACTTGTCTATGAACTGTATAGGCAACCAAGTAGTCCTTAACCGCGGACGCGGCTATTCGAATAGATCATGATAACCCTGCAGGGGTGTACTTCTTCATACATGTTTCCACCACTTAGCGTCTGCACACGACATGTTCTCGGCAGACTTCAAGCGAAAGCCGACGTGGGTGTAGACCACGACCTACCTAAACACCTAAGCCTCTAGTCCAGGTTTATCGCCTATCCAGGTTCCATCCGCAGGGAGTCCGGCCGAGGTTTCCCATACGGCCCCGAACGATGTGAACAGGGTTTCCCGAGATACCTAACGGGTATTCGGTACACCCGGCCACGTACCTACCGCATCACAGCCCACCCCTATGGTCAGCGCTGTCCACGGCCTCCAGTAGGCTACAAACACCAGAAACTACTTGCAACTCCTGGACAAAGAGCTAGGGTGAATAAGAAGTCGAGCGGGGTCATATTTCAGGGCCCAATGCATGGTAGTAGCTGTATCTTAAATCACACATACAGATCTCAGTGCTTAAGGTCGGCTTCAATGAAACAACCCACCATGTACTCCTACATGGCCTCTCATCGATACCTTTACCAAATCGTGTTCACCACACCACTCTCATTACTGACATAATCATTTCACTCTAGCCCATCACCTAGATGAACCAGACCTGACACGACTCTAAGCATAGCAGGCATAGCAAGGTAGGAACAACACATACATAGGGCTCAATCAACTCCTACACATGCTAGTGGGTTTCATCTAATTACTGTGGCAATGACAGGTCATGCAGAGGAAATGGGTTCAACTACCGTAGCACACAGCAGTTTGAAACGCGTTGTCTTAATGCAGTAAAAGAGAGCAGGAGCGAGAACATGGGATTGTATCGATATGATCAAATGGTTGGTTGCTTGCCTGATGGTTCGATGCACTGATACGGTTCTTCGTTAGGGTAATCACGGTACTCCTCGGAGGCAGAACCTGTCGCAAAGGACACCGATACACAACCATCACCAAACAATGTGCAACAATATGATGCATGCATGAAACATGGCAATATGAGTGTGTTGGGCTAATGCAACTAAAACCAGAAGGGTTTGAACCAATTTGAATCAAAGATTCAAATTTCAAACTCAACCATGGCCTTTTAAAGTGCTTTTTCTTGTTTTGCATTAAACATCAAGTTAACTTGTTTAGTCATGCATGAAAATAGTACAGATGGACAGATTGGATTTTTCTGATCATTTTTCATATATAATTTGTCTGATTTGGAGTTACAGCATAAAAGTTATGAATTTTTGAAGTTTAAATAATATTCTGGAATTTCCTATATTAGAATAATTCCAGAAAATCATTATTGTGTCAGCCTGACGTCAGTGTGACGTCAGCAGGTCAACGGAACAGGTCTGGGTCAAACCTGACAGTGGGTCCCGCATGTCAGGGTGATTATTTTAATTAAAGTTTAATTAAAACTAATCCTGTTTAATTAATAGGGCTGGGCCCCACCTGTCATTGACTCAGGGGAGTCAACCAGGGCCCACCCGTGGTCAAAGTCAAAGCCAGCGACGCTGGCGTTTAGCCGCCGGCGAGCCCGACGCGGCGGCGGGAGTGGTTTTGGCCATTTCGGCCACCAAATGGGCCGCGGAGACCACCGGAGTGGAGCTGAGGACAAGCCGCAGCTCTTGGTGGAGTCCGTTGGGGTCGGGGTGGCCGGAGTTGGCGCCGGCGACGACTTTGGCGGCCACCGGGGTTCGGCCGAAAATGAACTTGGCGCTAGAGGGGTCGGTGAGGCTCGTGGAGTGGCTAGCTAGGTGCTGCGGGACTCGGTGAGTAAGATGGACACCATCTTGTGGCCGGAGTGTGGCCGGAAGCACGTCGGCGACGAGATCCGCGGCGGTGCGGGCGTGTGATCCTCGTGCGGTGGCTACACGGCTCGGGAATAAGAGAGAGAGGGTCGGAGGAGTAGCTGGGCTCACAGCGCTCCCGTAGAGGCCACCAGCGAGGTCGGGGACGAGCTGAGGCGGCGACGGTGAGCTCGGGCGAGGTCGGTGCGGTGGTCTCGGGCCGCACGAGCACACGGGGCTCGGCTAGCTCGATGAAGTGGACGGCGGCGGAGCTCCTGGACACGGTGGCACGGCGTGGGGTGGACGGAGGGCGTGGCTACGGCGAGGGGGTGGCGGCGATGGCGTCGGCCATGGCTGGGGCGTGCAAGGGGGAGGGGCTGGAGAGGAGAGGGAGTGTCTGGGAGGTTCGGGGGAGAGAGGGAAGCCGATCCACGGCGTTAGCCGGGCGAGGGAGGCGGCGAGGCGGCGAGCAGGTGCGTGGCACCCATGCGGTGCTCGCCGTCGAGCACCTGCCTGCCTGCCTGGCCGGAAGCAGCTCGCTGGCGCGGTGCTGGGCTGGGCCGGCAGGTGGGCCGGTGCTGGGCGACAGGTAAGCTTTTTTCATTTTCTTCTGTTTTCTGTTTTTTTAATACTTCTGCAACTTTGTTGAATTTAATAAAATACCTAGGCAACTTCAAAAATCACCAAACTACTCCTGGTCCATAGTTGGATTATTTCCAACATGAAACATTTTAGTTTGGGGATATTTGAGCATTTAAATATTTTATATAATTTTAAATACCCAAATTCAAATATTTATGATTTAATTCAAAAACCCTAGGATGGCCTAGGAAAATGTGCACCACTTTTGGCAGAGGTTCTGAACCAAGACAAAAATGATGGGCATTTTAGAAGGGCATTTCAGGTTCATTGAAAAATTATTTTTAGTAACCCTAGTTGGTTTCAGAGGGGACTGGGGGTTCTGTCATCCCCATTTCAAGTTTCTGATGAAAGAGTAAACATGATGCAACACTCTAATGCATGACTAGCTAGGGTGTGACAACTCACCCCCACTCAAAAGAATCTCGTCCCGAGATTTGGGTTCCTCCGTTAAGAAAGCGGGATACTCGAGTCGAAGACGATCCTCCCTTTCCCAAGTTGCTTCATCCTCAGAATGGTGCGACCATTGTACTTTGAGAAACTTGATATTATGACGTCGAGTGGTACGCTCGGCCTGATCGAGGATACGAATGGGGTACTCTCGATATGTAAGATTATCTTGGAGATCAAGCGTTTCGTGGTCCACTCCACGGATAGGATCCGAGAAGCAACGTCTGAGTTGAGAAACGTGGAAGACATCATGGACTCTGGAGAGGTGCGGAGGTAGTTCCAATTGGTAGGCAACTTCTCCTTGTTTGGCGAGAATGCGAAAAGGTCCAATGTAACGAGGAGCCAATTTGCCTTTGATACCGAAACGATGGGTTCCCTTCAGAGGAGTAACCCGAAGATAAGCCTTCTCGTCAACCTCGAAAGTCATAGCCTTATGTTTTCGGTCATATTGACTCTTTTGACGAGATTGGGCTGTTTTCAACTTTTCACGAACGATGCGAACTTGTTCTTCTGCTTCCTGAATCATATCCGGGCCAAAGAATTGTCTTTCCCCGGTCTCTGACCAGTTAAGGGGTGTTCGACACCGTCGTCCATAGAGAACTTCAAAAGGGGCTTTACCCAAGCTAGATTGATAGCTGTTGTTGTAAGCGAATTCGGCAAATGGAAGGCACTTCTCCCAATCCATTCCGAATGAGATAACAGAGGCTCGAAGCATGTCTTCTAGAATCTGGTTGACGCGTTCCACTTGACCGCTCGACTGAGGGTGGAAAGCGGTGCTGAAGGAGAGACGGGTTCCCATAGCATTTTGGAAACTTTCCCAAAATCGAGAGGTGAAAAGACTTCCTCGATCCGAATTAATTTCCAAAGGAACACCATGGAGAGACACTATCCGGGAGATGTATAAGTCTGCCAGCTGACTAGCATTTATACTCTCACGAACAGGTAAGAAATGGGCTACTTTGGAAAGACGATCGACAACGACGAAGATAGCATTATTCCCTCTCTTGGTCCTGGGAAAACCGGTAATGAAATCCATACCAATTTTATCCCATTTCCATTCAGGAATGGCTAAGGTTTGAAGGGTGCCAGCAGGCCGTTGATGCTCTGCTTTTACACGACGACAGACGTCGCAATTAGCAATATACTGAGCAATTTCTCTCTTCATCCTAGTCCACCAGAACCTCTGGCGTAGGTCCTGATACATCTTAGTACTACCGGGATGAATGGTGAGAGGAGATTCATGAGCCTCCTTAAGGATCAACTACCGTAGATGCTGGTTCTTGGGAACCACTAAACGGTTCCCAAAGTACACAACCCCATGATCATTTGTGGAGAAACAACTAGCACCTCCGCTAGCAATGTTCTCCTTGATTTTAGATATTCCCTTATCTCGCTTTTGGGCAGCAATGATTTGACCTGTAAGAGTAGGTTTCGCCACCAAGGTGGAAAGAAATCCTTGAGGAACAATGTGAAGGTTAAGCTTCCGAAATTCCTCATGGAGAAGCGGTTGACTTTGTTGTAACATTAGGTTGTTACAATAAGATTTACGACTTAGCGCATCAGCCATGACGTTGGCTTTCCCTGGGGTATAAGTTATTCCTAAGTCGAAATCTGTGATCAACTCGACCCAACGTCTTTGCCTGAGATTCAAATCCGGTTGGGTGAAGATGTACTTCAAACTTTGGTGATCAGTGAATATTTCGCAACGATTACCGAGGAGGTAATGTCGCCAGGTTTTAAGTGCATAGACTACAGCTGCAAGCTCTAAATCATGAGTAGGATAATTCTCCTCATGTGGGTGCAATTGCCGTGAAGCGTAAGCAATTACGTGTCGATCTTGCATGAGAATGCAACCTAGTCCTTGTCGCGAGGCGTCGCAGTAGATAACAAAGTCCTTGGAGAAGTCTGGCGGTACCAGTACGGGAGCAGAAGTCAGGCGTCTTTTCAGTTCCTGAAAGCTGTGCTCACATTGTGGAGTCCATTCGAACTTTTTATCTTTCTTGAGGAGTTCGGTTAGAGGTTTAGCAACTTTGGAGAAGTTCTCGACAAAGCGACGACAATAGCTCGCTAGGCCCAGAAAACTCCGAACTTGCTTGACCGATTCAGGTGGAGTCCAATTAAGGACGGCTTGAACTCGCTCAGGGTTAACAGCAATACCTTTACCAGATATTACATGACCCAGATAGGTCACTTCCGACAACCAGAATTCACATTTGGAAAACTTGGCATAAAGGCGGTGCTCTCGAAGTTTCTTCAACACTAGCCTTAGATGTTCGGCATGTTCTTCCTCGTTCTTGGAGTAGATGAGTATATCATCGAGATAAACTACGACGAATTTATCCAAATACTCCATGAAGATTGAGTTCATTAACCGAGAAAAGGTGGCTGGAGCATTGGTTAAACCGAAGGACATAACGGTGTACTCGTATTGGTCATAACGAGTAACGAAGGCCGTTTTAGGGATGTCCCCGTTTCTGATTTTAATTTGATGGTAGCCCAACCTCAAATCCATTTTGGAGAAGATTGAGGATCCAGCGAGCTGATCATACAGGTCGTTGATCCTGGGGAGCGGATATTTGTTCTTGATTGTGACCAAATTGATAGGTCGATAATCTACAACCATCCGGTCCGTACCATCCTTCTTCTTGACGAAGAGGACGGGGCAAGCCCACGGAGATGAACTAGGTCGGATGAAACCCTTTTTCAAGGACTCATCGAGTTGTTTCTTAAGCTCGGCTAGTTCTAGTGGTGCCATCTTATAGGGTCTTCTAGCAATCGGCACGGTTCCTGGAATGAGGTCTATTATGAACTCAACATCCCTGTCAGGTGGAACACCTGGCAATTCCTCTGGGAAGACATCCGGGAAGTCACGGACTACCGGAACGTCCTCAAGGTCTGGCAAAGGGCTGGCGTTAAGAGAGTATAATTGTCGCTTGGCTAATCGGGTCAAGACATTGACTATCTTCCCCGAAGGATGAGTGAGTTGAACAGTCCTAGAGAAGCAATCAATTTTGGCATGATGAGCTGACATCCAGTCCATACCCAAAATGATATTAATATCTGAAAATTTGAGAGCTATCAAAGATGCAAGGAAAACAAGTCTGTCGACTTGGATTTCATTTCCATAACTTACCCTGGAGGTCTGCCATCTAGAACCAGGAGTAGAAATTTCCATAGTGGATGGCATGTCATAGAATGCGGTGTTATGCAAGCGAGCATAGTTCTCGGATATAAATGAATGAGAGGCTCCTGTATCGAAAAGAACAGATGCCGGGTGGCAATTAACAAGGAGCGTACCGAGAACGACGTTGGGATCTTCTTGGGCTTCTTCGGCAGAGATACAGTTGACATGGCCACGTGTAGCGGTGGCCGGCTTGGCGTGGAATACTTTTCCTGTCGGCTTGCCACGGCCAACAGCTTTAGCAGATTGGTTGGGGTTGGTCTGGGGACACTCACGCATATAGTGGCCAGATTCCCCACACTTGAAACAAGTCACGGAGCTGGTACGTGGAGGAGCATTGTTGGTTGGACCCCCATAGGGCTTGGCTGGAGCAGACTGTTGAACAGGGCGAGGCGCCTGGAAAGATGGCCTCGGTGTGAACCTGGGTGGCAGGGCGGTGTTGGGCACCCACACGCGGCGCTTCTGAGGACCAGCACCGGATGAGGAACCCATGTCACGGCCATGCTTGCGTGTTGCGTCATAATCAGTCTGACCAGTTTCAGCACTGATGGTCTTGTTGACAAGTTTCTGAAAAGATGTGCACTCATGCAGACGGAGGTCGCGGTGAAGCTCAGGACTAAGTCCCTTACGGAACCTTGCTTGCTTCTTGGCATCAGTAGACACTTCCTCAGTTGCATATCGTGCGAGGTTACCAAACTCCCTACTATAAGCATCCACAGAGAGTCGGCCTTGGGTGAAATTGCAAAATTCCTCACGTTTACGGTCCATGAGACCCTCCGGAATGTGATGTTCACGGAAAGCCTCGCTGAATTCAGCCCAAGTAGTGACATGGCCCGCTGGGCGCATAGCTCCATAATTCTCCCACCATAGACTGGCGGGGCCTTCAAGATGATATGCAGCAAAGGTGACCTTGTCAGCCTCAGCTACTAGCGCGGAACGCAGTTTGTGAGAGATACTGCGAAGCCAATCATCAGCGTCGAGAGGCTCGACGGAGTGGTGGAACGTGGGTGGATGTAATTTGATAAAATCACTGAGTGACACCACGTTAGTCCTCTGATGGTGTGCTGTGTTCTGTTCAATACGCTCCAACAAACGGTTCGTCTCCCGCTTGTTTCTCTCAGCTTCCATCATAACCTCGGCTAGGGAAGGAGGATGAGGCAGATTTGCATCCCTGACTTCACTGCCTTCGGCCTGCTCTTGAGGAGCAGGGTTAGTGCGCGTGTTGACCATCCTAGGTAAACAAGACAATGATTCAGTCAGAATAATAAAATTCCGACATAGGATACAAAATGTAAGGAATAACTCGAAATGCAAGATGATCATCCGTATGACATGGTAGGTACAGAAACTGCTTCTTTATTCCATCGTCATACACACCATACAGGGTTTAGTACAAGACCAAACAAAGTACTATTACGGTGAAAAGAGGATTACATCTCATCGGAGGCATCCCAAGCTCCTATACATTATTTTTCTACATCTCCGGAAAGAGTACAAACTAGGTCATATCCCACGAGTCACGCAGGACGATAGACGACACGGCTAACGCGTACTAGTGATACTACCACTAATTCAGACCGATCCGTAGTAGTCCTCGTAGAAGTCACCTCCATAGCCTGGAAGCTCAACATGATCATCCGGAAACAGACGATCTCGCGGAGCTTGTGGACCATAGGGACTAGGATGAGGTCTTGGACCAACAGACGGTGGCCTGCGGGGTCCGCGAGGTGGGGTGATGCCTCCTACATCACGCCAACCCATCACGTCTGGCAGAGCAGATCTCACAGGATAGAGATCGCGCATATCCGAATATCCAGCTTGCACCGCCGGTGCAAACCGAGTCAATGTGGCCCAGTGGTCAGCACGGGTATTGAAGAGCTCTAACCTCAAGGCCCGATTTTCACGGTCCTTATCCTCGAGCATCTCAGCAGTGGTGCGAGTCCGTGAATCCTCCTGAGTGGGGTCAGCATAGATAGCCTGAAGATACCCTTGTGCTCTCGGAAGTGATCCTGGCATATACCAGAAATCAGAGTCCCGAAATAGACCAGATCTGACTCGCATGATGGTCATCATAGAGTAGGCGGCGTCCTGCACAGCCATCTCAATAGTAACCCCGAGTCCATAGGAGCAGTGAAGGGGCTCAGTGGACCCAGGATAAGATGGAAATATCCTGACAGTGCAGAGATACTGGCATTGATTGAAGTCCCGAAATTGCTCTTCAACCGTGTACTCAGGATACCAGCGGTATCCAGCCTCAGTCATTACCCTGACCAACATGGCAGTATGGCCGGGTACATCTAGGCATCGAGTCAGGCGAACCACTTGATTGAGGTCGCGAGTGGCCATCTGAAAGCACAATCATAATGCAAAGGCATTAGAATTTCTAGCAAAATTTCGGCAGCATAACAGCTGTAAATGCTCAAGAAGGATTTTGAGACATTTGACAAGGGATTTCATACACACTCAACATCATCATAACAAAGTTCTGAGTCCATCCTAGCAACATAACGTGGTAGTAGAACTGAACTAGGCTTGTAGCCATCGAACCTATAAGGTACTACTGATTAGTAACGCGTGATCCTGATAGGGAGGATAGATCCTAATTCCTTAACCCCCGGTGGAAGAATAGACTGACTCAGATCAGAATGTCATAAGATAAAGGAGTAAAAAGAGCCTTACGTTCCAACCCACAAACAATTCCCCTACATATAACTAAAGAATTTCTAGACTCAACATCGACCAGTTTGGCTTGGAGAACCTACAGGCAGTCCGGCTCTGATGCCAACGCTGTCAGGACCCAGGATAAGATGTCACATCGATCTAGCCTGTAACACCTCATATCACTTTGCGGCCTCACGCACGGTATTCCCACGGGTGTCGCCTTACCTTTGCCCGGGACCGTTTGCGCCTTTTGGCTCACGTATATGATAGTGTCGCTAGCATCCATATGATAAGGAGCCCGGGCTGACATGACTAGTCGTAAACCCAAAGTGGCACAGACTTACAGGGACAGGCATCCATGACCCAGCTTCGAACGTGTCGGTCAACAGCAAGTGGGTCCGGGCTGTAGCACTGGGCTAGCAGGACTCCGGTAAACCGGGCTGTAGCGGGCTAACAGGACTCCGGTACTCAATGCGTGACATTTCCCCAAAGGGACAGACACAGGAACGAAGAAGGACACATGCCGGCCAGCCTAAGTGTTCCAGAGCAGTAGCAAGCTACCATGGCTCAGCGGTAACACTAGGAGACATTTCCCGGTAAGAGAGGCTACTAAAGATAAACAACTAGATAGTCAGATCCCACACATACCAAGCATTTCAATCATACACACAATATGCTTGATATGTGCAAATACAACGTAGCATCACAACATGACTCTACGACACAAGTACTTTATTTAAGGCTCAGGGAGCCATACACATCATACACAAAGGTACGGGTCTCACGACCCAGCATTCAAGTCATACAGTCATACAAACCAGCAGCGGAAGTAACTTGTCTGAGTACAGACAACTAGTAAAATAAAAGAGGCTTGGAAAGCCTAGCTATACTACATGGTCCTTCACAAGCTCAGGATCACCACCTGGGCCTTTAGCCTACTCGTTGATGTCAACGTCTACGTAGAACCCATCAGAAGGGGTTGCAGCGTCTTCTGTAAAATGTAAATTATAGCAACATGAGTACAAAGGTACTCAGCAAGACTTACATCATATCCTACATACATGCATATTATCAAGAAGGGTTGGTGGAGTTGTTGCAGCAAGCCAGCTTTGACTCTTGGCTGGGCTAACCTACGAGACTCCAACTTGAAATGGTTTTGCGCACACGAGTCCACTACTCACCAATTCAATACTCTACCGAGGATCCACCTCCGTCTTCCTACGGAAGAGCCATCCTCGGCACTCACACTTATCTTGAGGCTTTTAGCAGTTTCCATTTACTTGTCTATGAACTGTATAGGCAACCAAGTAGTCCTTAACCGCGGACGCGGCTATTCGAATAGATCATGATAACCCTGCAGGGGTGTACTTCTTCATGCATGTTTCCACCACTTAGCGTCTGCACACGACATGTGCTCGGCAGACTTCAAGCGAAAGCCGACGTGGGTGTAGACCACGACCTACCTAAACACCTAAGCCTCTAGTCCAGGTTTATCGCCTATCCAGGTTCCATCCGCAGGGAGTCCGGCCGAGGTTTCCCATACGGCCCCGAACGATGTGAACAGGGTTTCCCGAGATACCTAACGGGTATTCGGTACACCCGGCCACGTACCTACCGCATCACAGCCCACCCCTATGGTCAGCGCTGTCCACGGCCTCCAGTAGGCTACAAACACCAGAAACTACTTGCAACTCCTGGACAGAGAGCTAGGGTGAATAAGAAGTCGAGCGGGGTCATATTTCATGGCCCAATGCATGGTAGTAGCTGTATCTTAAATCACACATACAGATCTCAGTGCTTAAGGTCGGCTTCAATGAAACAACCCACCATGTACTCCTACATGGCCTCTCATCGATACCTTTACCAAATCGTGTTCACCACACCACTCTCATTACTGACATAATCATTTCACTCTAGCCCATCACCCAGATGAACCAGACCTGACACGACTCTAAGCATAGCAGGCATAGCAAGGTAGGAACAACACATACATAGGGCTCAATCAACTCCTACACATGCTAGTGGGTTTCATCTAATTACTGTGGCAATGACAGGTCATGCAGAGGAAATGGGTTCAACTACCGTAGCACACAGCAGTTTGAAACGCGTTGTCTTAATGCAGTAAAAGAGAGCAGGAGCGAGAACATGGGATTGTATCGATATGATCAAATGGTTGGTTGCTTGCCTGATGGTTCGATGCACTGATACGGTTCTTCGTTAGGGTAATCACGGTACTCCTCGGAGGCAGAACCTGTCGCAAAGGACACCGATACACAACCATCACCAAACAATGTGCAACAATATGATGCATGCATGAAACATGGCAATATGAGTGTGTTGGGCTAATGCAACTAAAACCAGAAGGGTTTGAACCAATTTGAATCAAAGATTCAAATTTCAAACTCAACCATGGCCTTTTAAAGTGCTTTTTCTTGTTTTGCATTAAACATCAAGTTAACTTGTTTAGTCATGCATGAAAGTAGTACAGATGGACAGATTGGATTTTTCTGATCATTTTTCATATATAATTTGTCTGATTTGGAGTTACAGCATAAAAGTTATGAATTTTTGAAGTTTAAATAATATTCTGGAATTTCCTATATTAGAATAATTCCAGAAAATCATTATTGTGTCAGCCTGACGTCAGTGTGACATCAGCAGGTCAACGGAACAGGTCTGGGTCAAACCTGACAGTGGGTCCCGCATGTCAGGGTGATTATTTTAATTAAAGTTTAATTAAAACTAATCCTGTTTAATTAACAGGGCTGGGCCCCACCTGTCATTGACTTAGGGGAGTCAACCAGGGCCCAACCGTGGTCAAAGTCAAAGCCAGCGACGCTGGTGTTTAGCCGCCGGCGAGCCCGACGCGGCGGCGGGAGTGGTTTTGGCCATTTCGGCCACCAAATGGGCCGCGGAGACCACCGGAGTGGAGCTGAGGACAAGCCGCAGCTCTTGGTGGAGTCCGTTGGGGTCGGGGTGGCCGGAGTTGGCGCCGGCGACGACTTTGGCGGCCACCGGGGTTCGGCCGAAAATGAACTTGGCGCTAGAGGGGTCGGTGAGGCTCGTGGAGTGGCTAGCTAGGTGCTGCGGGACTCGGTGAGTAAGATGGACACCATCTTGTGGCCGGAGTGTGCCGGAAGCACGTCGGCGACGAGATCCGCGGCGGTGCGGGCGTGTGATCCTCGTGCGGTGGCTACACGGCTCGGGAATGAGAGAGAGAGGGTCGGAGGAGTAGCTGGGCTCACAGCGCTCCCGTAGAGGCCACCAGCGAGGTCGGGGACGAGCTGAGGCGGCGACGGTGTTGAAGGGGATCTCCGGCGACGGTGAGCTCGGGCGAGGTCGGTGCGGTGGTCTCGGGCCGCACGAGCACACGGGGCTCGGCTAGCTCGATGAAGTGGACGGCGGCGGAGCTCCTGGACACGGTGGCACGGCGTGGGGTGGACGGAGGGCGTGGCTACGGCGAGGGGGTGGCGGCGATGGCGTCGGCCATGGCTGGGGCGTGCGAGGGGGAGGAGCTGGAGAGGAGAGG
>NC_041387.1:555203956-555210294 GCF_002162155.2 Triticum dicoccoides
CGGCGACGGTGAGCTCGGGCGAGGTCGGTGCGGTGGTCTCGGGCCGCACGAGCACACGGGGCTCGGCTAGCTCGATGAAGTGGACGGCGGCGGAGCTCCTGGACACGGTGGCACGGCGTGGGGTGGACGGAGGGCGTGGCTACGGCGAGGGGGTGGCGGCGATGGCGTCGGCCATGGCTGGGGCGTGCAAGGGGGAGGGGCTGGAGAGGAGAGGGAGTGTCTGGGAGGTTCGGGGGAGAGAGGGAAGCCGATCCACGGCGTTAGCCGGGCGAGGGAGGCGGCGAGGCGGCGAGCAGGTGCGTGGCACCCATGCGGTGCTCGCCGTCGAGCACCTGCCTGCCTGCCTGGCCGGAAGCAGCTCGCTGGCGCGGTGCTGGGCTGGGCCGGCAGGTGGGCCGGTGCTGGGCGACAGGTAAGCTTTTTTCATTTTCTTCTGTTTTCTGTTTTTTTAATACTTCTGCAACTTTGTTGAATTTAATAAAATACCTAGGCAACTTCAAAAATCACCAAACTACTCCTGGTCCATAGTTGGATTATTTCCAACATGAAACATTTTAGTTTGGGGATATTTGAGCATTTAAATATTTTATATAATTTTAAATGCCCAAATTCAAATATTTATGATTTAATTCAAAAACCCTAGGATGGCCTAGGAAAATGTGCACCACTTTTGGCAGAGGTTCTGAACCAAGACAAAAATGATGGGCATTTTAGAAGGGCATTTCAGGTTCATTGAAAAATTATTTTTAGTAACCCTAGTTGGTTTCAGAGGGGACTGGGGGTTCTGTCATCCCCATTTCAAGTTTCTGATGAAAGAGTAAACATGATGCAACACTCTAATGCATGACTAGCTAGGGTGTGACATCTGAAGGCAAGATATTCATTGCTAAGCAGATCCTTTCTAGAGAAGGAGTTTCTCTCGAAAGAAGTGAGTGGGCGGAAAGTAGAACTTGATGAGGTAATTGTACCTTCTCCCGAATTGGAAAGTAGTTCATCACAGAAATCAGTTCCAGTGATTCCTACACCAATTAGTGAAGAAGCTAATGATGATGATCATGAAACTTCAGATAAAGTTACTATTAAACCTCGTAGGTCAACCAGAGTACAGTCCACACCAGAGTGGTATGGTAATCCTATTTTGGAAGTCATGTTACTAGACCATGATGACCTACGAACTATGAGGAAGTGATGATGAGCCTAGATTCCGCGAAATGGCTTGAGGCCATGAAATCTGAGAGGGGATCCATGTATGTGAACAAAGTGCGGACTTTGGTGGACTTTCCCGATGATCGGCAAGCCATAGAAAATAAATGGATCTTCAAGAAGAAGACCGCCGATGACGGTAATGTTACTGTCTACAAATCTCGACTTGTTGTGAAAGGTTTTTGACAAGTTCAAGGAGTTGACTACAATGAGACCTTCTCACCCGTAGCGATGCTTAAGTCTGTCCAAATCATGTTAGCAATTGCCACATTTTATGATTATGAAATTTGGCAAATGGATGTCAAAACTGCATTCCTTAATTGATTTCTTAAGGAAGAGTTGTATATGATGCAACCAGAAGGTTTTGTCGATCCAAAAGGTGCTAACAAAGTGTGCAAGCTCTAGCGATCCATTTATGTACTGGTGCAAGCCTCTCGGAGTTGGAATATACGCTTTGATAATGTGATCAAATCATATGGTTTTATACAGACTTTTGGAGAAGCCTGTATTTACAAGAAAGTGAGTGGGAGCGTTGTAGAATTTCTAATATTATATGTGGATGACATATTGTTGATTGGAAATAATACATAATTTCTGGATAGCATAAAAGGATACTTGAATAAGATTTTTTTCCAATGAAAGACCTCGGTGAAGCTGCTTATATATTGGGCATCAAGATCTATAGAGATAGATCAAGACACTTAATTGGACTTTCACAAAGCACATACCTTGATAAAGTTTTGAAGTTCAAAATGGATCAGTCAGAGAAAGGGTTCTTGCCTGTGTTACAAGGTGTGAAGTTGAGTCAGACTCAATGCCCGACTACTACAAAAGATAGAGAGAAAATGAAAGTCATTCCCTATGCCTCAACCATAGGTTCTATCATGTATGCAATGTTGTGTACCAGACCTGATGTGTGCCTTGCTATAAGTTAAGCAGGGAGGTACCAAAGTAATCCAGGAGTGGATCACTGGACATCGGTCAAGAACATCCTGAAATACCTGAAAAGGACTAAGGATATGTTTCTCGCTTATGGAGGTGAGAAAGAGCTTGTCGTAAATGGTTACATCGATGCAAGCTTTGACACTGATCCGAATGACACTAAATCGCAAATCGGATACGTATTTATATTGAATGGTGGAGCTGTCAGTTGGTGCAGTTCCAAGCAGAGCATCGTGGTGGGATCTACGTGTGAAGCGGAGTACATAGCTGCTCGGAAGCAGCAAATGAAGGAGTTTGGATAAAGGAGTTCATATCCGATCTAGGTGTAATACCTAGTGCATCGTGTCCAATGAAAATCTTTTGTGACAACACTGGAGCAATTGCCTTGGCAAAGGAATCCATATTTCACAAGAGAACCAAACACATCAAGAGACGCTTCAACTCCATCCGCGATCAAGTCAAGGAGGGAGACATAGAGATTTGCAAGATACATACAGATCTGAATGTTGAGGACCCGTTGACTAAGCCTCTTCCACAAGCAAAACATCATCAACACCAAGACTCCATGGGTGTTAGAATAATTACTATGTAATCTAGATTATTGACTCTAGTGCAAGTGGGAGACTGAAGGAAATATGCCCTAGAGGCAATAATAAAGTTGTTATTTATATTTCCTTATATCATGATAAATATTTATTATTCATGCTAGAATTGTTTTAACCGGAAACTTAGTACATGTGCGAATACATAGACAAAACAGAGTGTCCCTAGTATGCCTCTACTTGACAAGCTCGTTAATCAAAGATGGTTATGTTTCCTGACCATAGACATGTGTTGTCATTTGATGAACGGGATCACATCATTAGAGAATGATGTGATGGACAAGACCCATCCGTTAGCTTAGCATAATGATCGTTAAGTTTTATTGCTATTGCTTTCTTCATGACCTATACATGTTTCTCTGACTATGAGATTATGCAACTCCCGAATACCGGAGGAACACCTTATGTGCTATCAAAGGCCACAATTGTTACGTCCCTGATTCAATCATACACTAATCATACACGCAAATGTGTATGATCAAGGTCAGGGACTCACGGGAAGATATCACAACACAACTCTAGACACAAATAAAATAATACAAGCTTTATATTACAAGCCAGGGGCTTCGAGGGCTCGAATACATAGCTCGATACACAAGAGTCAGCGGAAGCAAAAATATCTGAGTACAGACATAAGTTAAACAAGGATGCCTTAAGGAGGCAAACACAAAAGCAGCAACGATCGAAGAGGCAAGGCCTCCTGCCTGGGACCTCCTAACTACTCCTGGTCGCCGGTGGTCTCCAAGTAGTAGCATCCATCAGCGGTGGCATCTAGCTCCAGGGATGCATCATCTGGTTCCATCAACCGGAAAGAAGAAGGAAGGGGGGAAAGGGGTAGCAAAGCAACCGTGAGTACTCATCCAAAGTACTCGCAAGCATCATCTATATAATAAGTATGCATTGGTATAAATAGAAGGGTTGTATCTGTGGACTGAACTGCAGAAAGCCAGAATAGAGGGAAGGCCTAGCCTATCAAAGACTAGCATTTTCAAGCAGCTCCAAGCATCTTGCAGCATGTAGAAGAGTAAAGAGTAGCAATTTAATTAACAAGCCTGCTGTAACATTAACACCCAGAGATCCTTCCTCGACTCCCTGCGAGAAAGCAATCTCGGAGCCACATATCCATCACATATCTCTAGTATCCATTTCTAGTTATATAAGATCAGGATACAAGTCTGAACGTCCATTACAGTGGACACGGTATTCGAATATATATCTTCCCTGTAGGGGTGCACCATGTTACCCAACACGCTCGATCACTCTGGCCGGACACACCTTTCTGGGGTCAATGCCCGGCCTCGGAAGATCAACATGTCGCAGCCCTACCTAGGCTCAGCAGAGAGGTCCCAGCCGGTCTACATCCTAAGCGCTCCGGGGTCTTGGGCCCATCGCCCGCAGAACTCCGGATCGTTGCGTGCAGGGTGAATACCAGCACCGCCTCGGATGGCCAGCACGATCCGACCGTGCCGCACTGCTGAACTGGACGTCTTGAAAAGCTACGGCTGATACTGCGACGTCGAGGCCCATATCTATTCTCGCGTGGTGGTTAGTGCGTAAAGGCCAGAGGCCAACTCAGAACAAATACCCAAACCTGTTAGTGCATTGGGGGCTCGTGGAAACAAGCAAAGACTCACGATAAGGTGACCCCGTCGCCCGTCTCATGGACTTATGGCAAGGGCCCAGACTGCCCGGCCGTGCCATGTGGAAAACTCGCGGGTGCTCAACGGGCCCGCACGACTTTTACATCAACTCGCGGGTACCCCTCAGGGCCGACCCGACTTCAACAAAGGTCTCAAGTAAAGTCAAGGTAACTATGTGTCCAAACATCAAGGGGAAAACCCGAGGAATCACCCCTGATGGATTCCGCTCAATGTAATCATCAAGGTGAACATAAGAGGGACCACCCTCGAGGTTCACACTTGAGGTGTTGAATGACGGAGCCATATCGGGAATGGTGAAAGAGGAAATCACCCTCGATGACCACGACCGAATAGCTACACTACAGAATTATCATCAGGAGTGCGTTATGAGGGATCACCCTCGGCACTCGATAGTAGCTCTGCGGAGTCGAGCAACAAAAGGGGCGTGATGTGATGTGAGGTGTCGGGCTCTGGTCGTCAATCACGCTGATCGAGTCATCGATGATGAAGCAGGGGCAACAAGGACACGGTGGGGGTCACTGATGGATCACTAACCAACCTATACTAAGCAGTTTAGGATAAGCAGGTAAGGTACAAAAGCAGGTACAAAAGCAGGCTATGCATCAGAATAGGAGCAAACAATAACAGTAGCAAAATCTAATGCAAGCATGAGAGTATAGAATGGGCGATATTGGGATGATCAAAGGGAGGGCTTGCCTGGTTGCTCAGACAAGAAGGAGGGTCATCGTCGACGTAGTCGATTACAGGGGCATCAGTAGCGGTCTCGGGGTCTACTGAAGAGAAGAGGGGGGAGAAAACAGTAAATACATAGTAAGCAAGAGCATAACAGGACAACAGGCAGAGCTAGACGTGTTCTAACGCGGTGCTACAAAATACCGGCGAAGGGTGATAACATCCGGGAAGTTTTCCCTGAGTTAGGCATTTTCGGACATATGAAACAGAAGGGAAAGGTTGCATGTTTGTTATAATAGGGGCATGTGATAGATGAACGGACCACGTATTCGGATTCGTCTCGTCGTTCTGAGCAACTTTCATGTAGAAAAGTTTTTCATCTGTGCTATGGATTATTTTACATGATTTTTCAAACTTTTAAACAATATTCTAAAATTAATATTATATCAAAAAAAGGGGGGGGGGTTATTGCATCAGCATGACATCATCATGACATCAGCAGTCAACAGAGTTGACCAAATTCAACCCTGACATGTGGGGTCGTTCTGTCATAGACTAACAACTAATTAATAGATTTAATTAACTAATCAAGTTAATTAGGTAAATTGCGAGATTTAATTAAGTTAATTAATTACCTAATTAATCAATTAACCAATTAATTATTCTTATTTTTTCTATTTTTTTAACGTTTTGGGGCGCCACCTCCCCCCCGTGTCATAGGCCCAAGGGGCCATATCGGGCGCCATCGGGCATGGTGGCGGGCGCAACCGCGCGACAGCAAGCCCGACAGGAGGAACGGGGCGAGGACACCGGCGCGCGGCACGACGAAGCAACAACGACGGCGGCGGGGCTGTAGGGCAGGGGCGGCGCGGCGCTGGGAGGAGGAGGCGGGCGAAGCCACGGCGAGCCAAGGGACGAGCCCGAGCGGGCAGAGGCGAGGGGCGTGGCCGGGGTTGGTCGGGCACGAGCGAGGCCAGGGCACGCCCGACGAAGGCGTGCAGGCAGAAACTGGGGCGCGTCCGGTGCGAGCGGTCTACGACGAAGGGAGGGGAAGAAGAGGGGAGGCGCAAGTGGCGTGGCGGCTCACCGCGAAGCTGCAGGGAGGGGGCAGTGGGCTCAAGGTGGTCTGGCGAGGGAGAGGACGGGGCGGACAACGGCGACCGGGACGAGGCAGTCCGGCGACGGTGCGGTCACAGACGAGGCAGGCTCTGCACGGCGGTGGCGTCTGGGCCAAGCCCGAGTTCCAGATCGGGGGTGG